>NC_133325.1:346315852-346615852 GCF_042186555.1 Aquarana catesbeiana
CTCCTATACTAAACGCTGTGTTTTATTTTATTGTCAGAGAAAAAACAAGGAAAATGGGGCGCCTCTGAGTATGTATCAATAAACATTTATTATAGAAAATAATATCCACTCACATGGAAGATAACATATCTGCATTCAGGCATTTCTCTGGATGAGAGGAGAGGGACTACAAGCTTCAGCATGTCCACAAATGGCTGGCGAATCCACATAGGATGATATGAGGTGGTGGGGCACAGTGGTTCTTCTCCTTGGCACACAGAACTGAGATGTGATGGTATGTAGAAGCATCCAGGCATGTGTGGGTTCCAGTGGAGGGGGAAGGAGGACGCCGGGTCCTGTCACAAACAGTGCCGTGATGTTGTCAGTCTCCTCTGGTAGCACGGCCGTGGAGAGGGCCTTTGTCAAGGAGTGCTGATATGCCGACCATCCATAGCCTGCATACTCGGAAACGCGTTGCGTCGCCTCTTTCTGGTTCCCTCTCCAGTCCCTCTCCTCTCATCCAGAGACATGCCTGAATGCAGATATGCTATCTTCCATGTGAGTGGTTATTATCTTTTATAATAAATGTTTATTGATACATACTCAGAGGTGCACCATTTTCCTTGTTTTTTCTACGCCTGTTTGGACCTTGCTTCTGGTCCCATCGGTGGCAGCCCTGACAGACCAGTCTCTCTCTATATATATATATAATCATCATATATAGTTTCTGACCCTCTGGACTATCAAGGTATACTCTATAGAGGTACTGTTGCACTGCGCCTGTTTTACTTCTAATTTATTTAATTGTCAGGGTGTGTTATCCTATAACTGTCATTTGGGCTTAAATACTGTAAATGTTCTGTTTATTTCACTGTAACCTGGCTGTGTGTGGTGAACAGAGGACAAAAACACTGGCTAAATTACTAGCATTAGATTTCTTGAAGATAATCTGTGCAATGCTACTGAACATACAGAAAGGGTGCAGTAGGTGTCAAAAACCTTGTGTTGATTGTAAACTGTAGGCCAAACTGAAACTTTTAAACTTTTAGTTCGAATTAGACACGTGTGATTCCTTTTATTACAAATCGAAAGTCAGATTAAATTTTAATTATTCAGAGATGCAGACGTATCCGAATCTCTGAATCACAATACTAATAAATTTCAACAAATTCAAAGTAAATTATAACGAAAACAAATTCATTTGTATTCATTTGTTTCATGCGGATGACAGGATGCTATAGTTTGGGCCTTTTGTTAATGTTTGAAGTATCTAAAAATAACGTAACAACAACATAAATAATAATCCAAATTGATTTGAATCCATTTGTTTCTATTCTAGTGAGTGTAGCGTGAATTATAAAAAACGCTCTACATAATACAGTACATATGAAATGGAAACAAATTGCAATAAATAGTTACAGTAAAGTATAAAAGTGAAATAAGATGATTCCTACCTATTGTTTGGGTAGAATGAAGATGGATCCATCAGAATCTCTGAATCATAACATAAAGATTGAATCTTCCAAAATAACTTCCGAAAATACGCATAGATGTAGAACAACGAA
This sequence comes from Aquarana catesbeiana, assembly GCF_042186555.1. Taxonomy (NCBI): domain Eukaryota; kingdom Metazoa; phylum Chordata; class Amphibia; order Anura; family Ranidae; genus Aquarana; species Aquarana catesbeiana. Next base: position 346,317,397 of record NC_133325.1, read on the forward strand.
TATACGGAAAGAATCTGGATTTATTAAAATGAATCATGCTAACATAACGAATATGATGAAACAAAATGATAAATTTAATGAATGAATCAAGACCAAGTTGTCTATTCCCGCACAAACTAAATTCCACATGAAAACTAGAGTAGTGTGAAGATAGCAAAAATTCAGAGTGTCAGGGTATTAGGCAGGACATATTTATTAGATGTTCATTCTTTTCTAGCTTTATCCATTATGTTTCATCTACTTTTAACTGTCGAATGTTTAATTTATGAAGGAGACATTGTTATACTTACAAACATTATCCAAACTTTAATGTATGCTACAAAAACATTTTACAAGCCATTCTTCAACAAAAATATTTTAAAAAATGTTTTTGTAAAAAAGCAGTCAGAGGAAGAAAATCTAATGAGTGTCAAGTGAAATGGATCCCGTAATCGGTCCTAAAGAATAAATAAAAGGCATACAATAGTAATGCATATTAAAATACTGTTTCTACTTGTATTACTACTAGGGATGAGCTTCGAGTTCGAGTCACAATGGGGAATTTTCCTCTTTGTGGGACTTTTAAGGGCAGGAATCTCACAACATTACATCAAAAATATAAACAGAGGTTTTTATTTGTCAAAAAGTTAAAAGGACATGACAATGTTTAAAAAGATAAACACAAAATGGATGCCAAAAGATTTTTTCAATGGTGCTGATACAACAGTTAACATAACTAATTGTCAAAAACACACTTAACCCCACACATGCTGTTTCAGCGAAAGAAAGCTGTACAATAAAGCATCATGGGGAATGCCACAGGGAAGTCCCGTCAAGTCACCGTGTGTCAGAGGGGGCGGGGTCACCGGGTGGCCCCACCCCCCGTTATTTAAGAACCGTCAGAAGAAGAGAAGCGTCACACAGTGGGAGCCTCCCTCCATGCCATCATGGATGCGGAGCGGCCCGAAAAGAAGATGAAGAGAAGAAGATGAAGAGAAGAGCGGGAGCCTCCCTCCATGCCATCATGGATGCGAAGCGGCCCGAGGAGAAGAAGGGAAGAAGACACCGACGCCGCAGAGGAGATGCTGGACAAGAACACCGGAGGAAGAAACAGAGGAACCAAAAGAAGAAGAAGAAGAAGAAGAAGAAGATGGAGGAAGAAACCAAAGGAAGATAGAAGATAGAAGATAGAAGAAAGAAGAAAGAAGAAGCATTTAAATAAAGGAATTGTCAAAAACTATCTCTTGTCATTTTTAACATTTTTGACAGTTTTTTTGTGAAATGGTAGGGGTACTTTTGTACCCCCTTACCATTTCACACAGGGGGGAGGGCCGGGATCTGGGGGTCCCCTTGTTAAAGGAGGCTTCCAGATTCCGATAAGCCCCCTGCCCGCAGACCCCCACAACCACCGGCCAGGGTTGTGGGGATGAGGCCCTTGTCCTCATCAACATGGGGACAAGGTGTTTTGGGGGGCTACCCCAAAGCACCCTCCCAATGTTGAGGGCATGTGGCCTGGTACGGTTCAGGGGGGGCGCTCTCTCGTCCCCCCTTCTTTTCCTGCAGCCTGCCAGGTTGCATGCTCGGATAAGGGTCTGGTATGGATTTTTGGGGGGACCCCACGCCTTTTTTTTTAAAAATTTGGCATGGGGTTCCCCTTAAAATCCATACCAGACCTGAAGGGCCTGGTATGGAATTTAGGGGGACCCCCACGTCATTTTTTTTTTTAATTTTGGTTCAGAGTTCCCCTGTGGGGAATTCCCATGCCATTTTTATCAATGAACTTCTATGTGTATTGTCGGACCGGCAATGCATTAATAGCCGCGAGTAGTTTTGAATGACTTTTTTTCCTTTGAAATGTCATTTTGCTGTCAGACTGTTCTAAACACGGGAAACATGCGCCCAGGCATACTATAGACACCCCCCAGGTACAAAAATTTAAAGGAAAATTACACTTTTATTGTTTCACTTTAAGCATTATTAAAATCACTGCTCCCGAAAAAACGGCCGTTTTTAAAACTTTTTTTGCATTGATCCATGTACCCTGGGGCAGGACCCAGGTCCCCAAACACTTTTTATGACAATAACTTGCATATAAGCCTTTAAAATTAGCACTTTTGATTATTCATGTTTGTGTCCTATAGACTTTAACGGTGTTCGCGTTTTCGAACAAATTTTTTGCCTGTTCGCATGTTCTGGTGCGAACCGAACAGGGGGGTGTTCGGCTCATCCTTAACTACTAATGACAATAACAGCAAAAAAAAAAATACTGTAGATTCCAATATCATTATTGAACTTGAAAGTAAGGAAGGCTGAAAGGGTCAAGCTCTTTCATTATTTTTTCAGATTCTAGGCATAGTTGCAAGGCATCGTGGATGCCGCAATGGTGCTCATGCTGCATGGTGCTGAGAGAATAAAGGTTAAAGGCTCCTGATGTAGTCTGTATTGGACATTTTTGCATCCAGTTTTAATTATTCTGATTTATTCTATGAACTGCTTGACATAAACCAAAGGTGAACAGGGGGATGAGTATTGGCAAAAGGTGAAAGAGAGGTTGACACTGACATCTTCAAAACCCAAAAGCAAAAAAGTTAGTGCACAAAAAATAAATGAATAACAAAAATACAGTACATGAAAATTGCAAAATTTTCAAACACAAGATAAAGTGGTGAGTAAAAAAAAAACAATTCCTCAAACAAATGAATGCATGTGATAAAGCGCTAAGTATAAAGGACAATACCTCAAACAGGTGAATGGATGGGGTGTGGAAAAGGTTAGAGCCTCCTGTCAGATTTTTTAATTCTGTCTGTGTCCTCACAAGGGAGAGCCTTCACCCTGTCAATTTATCTTGATGATTGTTGTCACTGGGACTGAAATTGAGAGAACATACAAATGTTTGAGTTTTCACTTGAAAAGAAATTAAGGGGACATCTGGATAATTCTTGTAGTGGTAACTGTTTAAGAGGATTAAAATAATGAAATAATGAATGCACAAACCAAGTGAACAAATCAAATCAAATTAATTTCAGAGTGGATGCCAACATTAAGAATGTGTCCCCGCAAATGGATAAATATGTAAAATAATGAATGTGGTGCTAACTCAGTAGGTACAAAAAAGTGCGTAGCGCAAAAACATCAAATAACAAAATCAATAAACAACAAATCCATAAATAGTCCAAAGTTGAATTAAAGTGTACAAAAGTAAATTTGCAAAAGTGAATAAGGATCCACAATCTTCAATATCATCTAGACATATGGAAGTAAAAGGTGCAGTGATCAAGTGTAGGAAAGTTCATCCAATCCTAAATGTGTAATCACACTCTCTTCCACTGTTTAAGAGGATTTCCCTTCTCTCGGGTAGATCTCTCAATACTTCATGTTTGTGATGTATATGAAATTCTCTCTATTGTATCAAAATCAAATACATTTTGGTAGTGCTTAAGGCTAGGGCTACACATGAGTCTCCTTTCCCAGTTAAAGCCTGTTACAGGGAAAAGCATCGGACGGAACCACTATCTATGACGTCATCCCGCACGAGCCGGCTGGTTCAGTTCTTATGCTTGTTCTTATGCTGAACTAAAGCTGTCTAACTGTGAGTGAATACTATGTTTTTTAAATAAATATTACACCACAAGGCTTTACTCTTCTTTCCATATTCATTGGGAGTACTGCTACCGGATGCTAAGCACTGGTCACTAGACATGTGCAATTCGTTTAGTTTCAATATCTTTTTTTAATGAATTTAGACAAATTAGTTTTTTGTTATTTTTTTAGAAAGTTTTTATTTGCCAAATATTCATACAGGTTATCAGCAAAATGCAAGAAACATATATGTATAGTACAATCCAAAGTATATCCAGATTCCAAATACTTGCATATATATAAAAGATTAATACATTTATTATATCGCTTTATAGTTTGTCATTGCTCTTTATACATTTGGCTGCTTTTTTTTTTAAAACCAAATTAAAAACTAAACTTTGTCTAAACAGAAGCACAATAGATAAGAAAACTTACGTTCCTATAGATAACATCTATATTGTTCATACAGTACTCCAAGAACCGGAGGGAAACATCCCTCACAAACCCTTTGTGCCGTGTGCTGTTGTGATTCATCTCCCCACAGATCTCTTAGTTATCATTTGAAAAATATAACTAACTTGCGCAGTTACATGACAGATTGTAGCATGTTTTCAGAGTTAATCCACTTTCCCCAGATTTTATTAAATTTTTTGGTCGATCCTCTGGATTCATATGTCATTTTATACATGGTGATGTTAGCATTAACTAATCCTTTCCATGCGTTCAATGTAAGGCAGTCCCTTCTAATCCAATGAAGTGCAATTAGTTTTCTTACATAGTAAAACAGTAATCTTAGTAGTGTTCTCATGCTATTGCTCATACAGTAACTTCATCTTCAATAATCCCTAGTAGGCCAAGAAGTGGGCTACAAATGTTTGGTATATCTAATGTGTCAGCAATAAATTGAGTCACCTGTGACCATAGTGGTCTCACTCTGTCACATTCCCATACGATATGTATAAAAGATCCTTCTACCATCAGACATTTATGACAAGTGGGGTCTTCCCTTCGTCCCATTTTATAGAGCATAAGAAGGGTATAATACATTTGATGCAAGTACCTAAGCTGTATTAGTTTGTCTCTGGCAGAAATAACCGTAGGCAAATATGATGCAAGAACTCCCTCCCATTGGTCTTCTGTTATTTCTGGTATCTCCACCCATTTTTCTTTAAGTTTACTTTCTTTAGACTTCACTCTTTCTGCTAGTGTGTTATAATATGTAGATATTTGTTTAGTATGGTCTGCGTCTGCCAGTAATCTTTCTATCTTAGAATTTTCCAGTGACACCGGTCCGACCCCAAACTGAGCATGGGCAGCATGTCTCAGTCTAGTGAATTGGTATTTCCATGTCTCCAGAACATTCAATTCTCTTCTCAACTGTGAAAAGGATTTCAGTTCCCAAATGATATATAACTGATGTAGGTATGTGAGCCCATACCTGGCCCATCGAAATCCATCTTCCAAACAGAAAAATTCCTTTAGGTTAGGGTTAAACCATAGCGGAGCATTAGGGGATAAGTGAAGAGGATTATCTAGTATATGTTTTATACAGATTCCCAATATCCATTTCGCAGATTTGACTATCTCTGCCCCCTTCTGTGGGGACTTCTCCCCTAAAAAAGAAATTCAGTAAGGTTTCATGTGAGGTTACTGCTGCTGCTTCTACTGCAACCGCAGCATTATTCAATTGTGGGAACATTCTCCAATGGATAAATACTAACTGAGATGCTAAATAGTATAATCGCAGGTCAGGTATGGCCAAACCACCTCTCTGAACTGGCAGTTGTAACATTTCCAGAGAGACCCTAGCAGCCTTATTACCCCATAAAAAAGATGTCAATAGGGAGTTAATATGTTTGAATATTTTTTTTCGGGATATACGTTGGTGCATTAGAGAGTACGTACAAAAATTTCGGTAGGAAGACCATTTTAAATAAATTGGCCCTACCATAGAGTGTAAGTGGGAGATATTTCCATTTCTGTATCCTATCACTAAATGTTCTAATTATAGGCCAAAAATTGACCTCAATGAATTAATCTACAGGTAGTTGGACCATTATTCCCAAGTATTTAAACTTCTCTACAATGGTCAGAGGGCACTGGGCTGAAAGGGTTAAGTCCGGCTGTGGATCCAGCGGAAAAAGGAATGACTTGGTCCAATTGATCCGGAAGCCAGAAAAATCTCCAAACTCCCGAATCAAGGAGACTGCCGTGGCTAGTGATGTGTCAGAATCTCTCAAATATAGAAGCATGTCGTCCGCGTATAGCGATACACGCTCCTCCAGGTCTCCAACCAGAAACCCCTGTAAAATTTAATTATTTCTGAGTTTAGCAGCTAGTGGCTCTATGGCCAGAGCAAATAGGAGAGGAGACAGGGGGCAACCCTGTCTCGTTCCCCTATGGATACTGAAAGAGTCAGATATGAAACCATTTACTCTAATACTTGCTCGGGGTTCATTATACAAGAGTTTAATCCATGAGACAAATTTTGGACCAAAACCCAATTTACCTAGAAGGGCAAATAAATAATTCCATTCTACTGAATCGAACACCATCTTTGTGTCTAAAGATGCTACTACTCGTTTACCCTTATTCAGGTGATGGGTCTGAAGATTGACATACAGTCTACGTAAGTTCATTTGGGTAGAGCGGCCGGGTATAAATCCAGTCTGATCTGAATTAATTAATTTAAGGATCATCGACTTCAATCTACCGGCCAAGATTTTGGCCAGTATCTTGACGTCAGAATTTATCAAGAGATTGGCCTGTATGACTCGCATTCCTGCAGATCCTTCCCTGGTTTGGGTAGTACTACAATTAAAGCCTCCCACATAGACTCCGGTAATATGCCTTCCCTTTCTGCAGCTATAAAAACTTTTTGTAGAGTTGGTGTTAGTTTCCCTTTATGTAACTGGTACCACTCAGCTGGGAACCCATCCAAGCCAGGTGATTTGCCCGGCTTGAAGGAGGAAATGGCGCCACTAATTTCCTCCAGCGATATCGACTGCTCCAAAATTGCACTATCTTCCTGATCTAGTGATGGGAGAATTAAATTCTCAATATATAGCACCAATTCCTGATTAGTGTGTTGGGTTTGTGTCTGGTATAGGGTTTCATAAAAATTCAGGAAGGCGCTTAGAATCTCCTGGGGTTCCACTCTTATCGCCAAACTCAAAAAAAGATCTAGTCTGACATAGTTGTTTCTTAACAGTGTGCTCAGTTAGAAGTAAGTTATGTTGTTGTATTTTGTCTTGCCAAGATTTGTATCTACCTGGAGATGAATCATGTATATATTCCCTTTCAGCTTCCGAGGCCTTGACCTCTGCATCTTTCATATCAGAATTGAGTGCCCTGGAGAAACTCCTTGTTTCCAAGGCAAATACCCCTCTCATAGTTGCCTTAAAGGCATCTCACTGATTGGCCAACGGTGTTTCCATCCCATTCTCCTTCCAATAGTGATCAATACTCTCTTTGCATTTTATAGTAATATAGTCCTCCTGTAGCTAGTTTGTGTTCATCCGCCATTGTCTCCTTCCCGATGGAGCGTTCAGATCCAACGTAACCTCCAGAGGAGAATGGTCTGATATAGCTCTAGAGAGATGTCTGACAGCGGATATATAAGGAAGGCCATCCATAGACGCTAGTACTAAATCTATTCTAGAGAGTGTCTTATGGGTCTCAGAGTGACATGAGTACCCCCTGATGCCAGGGTTCCTCTGTCTCCATACGTCAGTGAGTGCATAACTCTCCAACCATGAGGATAAAATATGGCGGGACTCAGAAACGGTCCCATGTCTATCTAGAGCACCATCCGACACTGCATTAAAATTTCCTAAAAGTAGTAATGGGCTCTGAGCAATCAGTGTAGCCTCCTTAATAATATTAAAAATAAAATGTTGTATATGCCTACCTAAAAACAACAATGCTCTGCGCCTAGTACGATATACCCAACAGACTATATGCAGCACATAGATGAATAAATAAATGAATGAATAAATAAATAAATAGCAGCTACTTTAAATAACGGTCAATGATGATAATAGGCAATAGAGAATAAATTAAATAAAGTTTTTTTCAATATTGCAGCAGCGCTTGTGTTCCAGCAAATCAATAGGGTCCTCTTCACAGTGAAAATTCCTTAAGTTCAAAATGGAACAAGTGGTAAGAGTCCTACTGCTAGATATTGTTGTATTCTGTGAGGGTAGTTAATCTTTTCACCAAGTGATACACCACGTGCGGGGAACCCCAATGAAAACGCACTCACCAGAAATCCAACCAATATAAGCTTTGAATAATAATAATAGTAGGTTTGCACCACCTTCCAAACGGCCACCAGATGTCAGTATTACTCTTGGTAGCTCCAATAAGATATGTGGGAGAAATGGAATGTCCATATAGTGTGATATTGCTAAAACACTTTATTAAAACATCCAATCCTCCCCCTTAAATAACATGCGTACCAGAGAAATATTAAAAAAGAGCAAAAATGGAAAAGTGCACTGTGCCTGTAGCGTTCTCCAATTGGGCAAGATGACAGGAGCGCTCGCTGTGTGAGATTACAGCCACACGCTTCCTGGTTACTCCTTGATCGTTGGAGCGCATACGTCACTTCCGGTGCGTCACATCCCTGACGTTTCGTCACTACCTGGACTTCTTCTGAGGGTGTGACACACCAGATGACTGGCCAATATTTAGTATAAATGACAGACGCCACAACCAATCACCGGAGGCCATAGATCAAGAGAGCTGTGAATCTCCGCCCATACGCTGAGTACTGTCAGCAATGGGTGAAGCGGCTCACCACAGCATATTCGCTCCTATGGTCTGTGTCGTACGTGCCAATGACCAGATCATTATGGAAGATGACGTAATACATGTAAACAAATATCTGAAATGCCCATATTCACTTAGTAAGTGTACCACGGATGTCCATCCGCAGCACAGCTACCGAGGGCTTAAGTACCATGGGCATTCATTAAAAATTGGATACATATTCACACATATATAATGTAATGGTTAGCAATAATAAAACTGCACAGAGACTTTGCATTATATCATACCCATTCCAGTATAATGACAAAATTAATAATAAAACTGCATGGCAATTTTAAAGTATATTACTATGTAAACTAACAAAACCCAAATGCTGAGTTGTATCCACCATTCCAATAGATGATACATCTCCTATTCAGAAAAGAACCCAAATGGGTATAGTAATATTTTGCATTCAATAAATTACACTCAGTGAATATATTTATAAAACAGAAAATAGCCATAACTAGAATAAAACCAAATATAAATCTTTTATATCTAAAATTAAAATTAAACTTAAATTGATGCTAAAATTAGTAGATGAGAGAATTCTACCATGGGGTGTGCCTATGTGTCACTAATGAAGCAATTGATGTCGAGTTCTATGTTAAGGCCCTCGGGAGAAATCACATCCATGGAATAAATCCACTGGGTTTCGTGTTTGGATAACTCACGGATGCGATTTATACCTCTCCAATGGGATTGGAGGTGTTCCACCCCCCAAAATTCTAATCCTGTTGGATCCCTATTATGCTTTAATTTAAAGTGCAGTGAAATGTTATGATCCTTATAGCCTATTTTAATGTTGTGTATGTGTTCAGCAATTCTCACACGCAACAATCTTTTCGTGCGGCCTATATAAATTAGACCGCATGGGCACCTTAATGCATATACCACAAAAGTGCTGCTGCATGTAATGAACTGCTTAATTTCAAAGTTGTGATTATCAGTCGGGGAATCAAAGTTATTAATGCCCCTAAGGGGTCTAGATACCTCTCTGCAAGCTTTACATTTCCTGCATGCAAAGAAGCCGTTGCGGTCCCAAAATGTCGGAGGGCGTTTGGGGGGCAATCACTTTTTTTACTATCCTGTCCCCAAAGCTCGTGGTTTTCCTATAGATAAACTGGGGTGCTGAGGGTAGTACTGTGGTGAGTTTCTTATCCATCAACAGTATATGCCAATGTCTTCTAAAAATTTCCTCAACTTCCTTATATTGGGTGTGGAATTGGGAGATGAAGCCCCATTCTTTATTACGACTCTTATCAGTTGATGATTCTTCAGATCCTATTGGACGTATTTCTTGCAAGCATGTGGTCCTCGGAATTACTGCCACTTCTTCGACCACCTTCTTCAATTTCTCCGGGTCATATCCCCTGGCTTCAAACCTCTCTGTGAGGATCTTGGATTGAGCTAGAAACTGAGTGTCTTCAGAACAATTTCTCTTTATCCTCATAATCTGACCTTTCGGGATATTTTGAAGCCATAACAGATGGTGACCACTTGAGATGGGTAGGTAGCTGTTCCTGTCAGTTTTTTTGAAGTACACTTTTGTTTCTAATTTATCATTCACCCGATAGATGGTAACGTCCAAAAAGTTTATTTCTTCCTTATGTCAATCTGAAGTTAGCCTGATATTATTGTTATTGTTATTCAATGTCTGTATAAACCCTTCTAATGAATCGGATGTGCCATCCCAAATGAAGAACAGGTGATCAATGAAACGCTTGTAGAATGTTAGTTCCGGCCTTTGTTCTCTGAAAATGGTCTTATCCTCTCATTCCGCCATAAATAAATTGGCGATGCTGGGCGCAAATTTCGCGCCCATCGCAACGCCTCTTTGTTGTGAATAGAATGCTCCATCGTACCAAAAGTAATTGTGACTAAGGCAGAAATCCAGGGCATTCCTAAGAAAAATCTTTTGGTTATGAGGGAGATCCTCTCTTTGGCTAAGGGCCCAATTAAATGCCAATAAAGCATCATTGTGTTGTATGATGGAATAAAGAGAGGAAACATCGGCTGTAACCAAAATTATCTGCTGTCTGTCTGTCAAATTCACATTCTGCAAGCAATTAAAAAAATTCTTGGTGTCCCTTATGTATGAGCGAGTATTTATGACACTTTTTTGCAAGAACCGGTCCAAATATTGGCCCATTCTGGAGGAGACCGAGTCGATGCTGTTGACAATAGGTCTTGCTAGGGGGTTGGAGGGGTCTTTGTGGATTTTTGGCAAGGTGTACAGCGTGGGGATCTGGCTACTGGAGGGCAACAGAAATCTTTTTTCCTTCTCCGTTAGAACACCGCTTCTTCATCCCATATGTACCAGAATGCCCAATTCATCCCTATAGGGCTGGGTGGGGTCACTGTCCAGACGTTTGTATGTTGCTTCATCTGAGAGCATGTCCATAATCTGGTATATCATATGCATTAAACTGTAGATATCCATTTTGATTGGTTATTCTTCCATTCCCTCTCGATTTCCTTCCACATTTATGCATGGGAGTGGAACACCTGACTGGTGAATTCACATACGTGGTGTCCTCTATGTGGGCCTTCGTGTATGCCTGATGTTTGATAGATGATGGTAAAGGTCTAGAATGCCTTGGTTGTTGTAAGGGTGCAGGTGGCTCATGAGTGGATTGCTCCACTATCATATTTCTGCATGGTAATTGTTGCCACGAATATATGGAATTGGTTTTAACATCTTCTAGATCCCTATGGTATTTCTTCAATTTCTTTTTCTGTGTCTCTCTATCTACTTTTTCCAATTTCTTTTGTATCTTAGCATTAAACTCGATAATTTGCTGGCTATCTTTGATAGGATCTAATTGTTGTTGTAGATCGTTTATTCTCAATTCTAGATTAGCCATTTTGCGTTTTTTTTTGGAGGACCAGTTGCTGCAACTTGAAACCCACACCATTGAAAAAGTCCAACCATTCCTGTGTGGAACCTTGGTCGTCTAAACCATCTTGTGGGGCAACGTCCCACCTGAGGCTTCTGATAATGACCTTTTCTTTGATGTATTGTTCAAGGCTACAGATGTCCCACCAAGTACGTACTTGTTTTTCTAAAACATGGCCTAGTGCTGTCATTGCTCCATTGTAGTTAACTTGTGTGGTGGTAGGTTCCTAACTAGTGAACAAAGCGTCCACGTCAATATGTCTGCTGCTCAGATACCGTAGGACATCCATGGCAGCAGAGAAAAAAAAAAAGGAAAATCAAAAATAAAATGTTGTATATGCCTACCTAAAAACAACAATGCTCTGCGCCTAGTATGATATACCCAACAGACTATATGCAGCACATAGATATATAAATAAATGAATGAATAAATAAATAAATATCAGCTACATTAAATAACAGTCAATGATGATAATAGGCAATAGGGAATAAATTAAATAAATAACGTTTTTTCAATATTTCAGCAGTGCTTGTGTTCCCCCAAATCAATAGGGTCCTCTTCACAATGAAAATTCCTTAAGTTCAAAATGGAACAAGTGGTATGAGTCCTACTGCTAGATATTGTTGTATTCTGTGAGGGTACAACAACCGAGGCATTCTAGACCTTAACCATCATCTATCAAACATCAGGCATACACGAAGGCCCACATAGAGGACACCGCGTATGTGAATTCACCAGTCAGGTGTTCCACTCCCATGCATAAAGGTGGAAGGAAATTGAGAGGAAATGGAAGAATAACCAATCAAAATGGATATCTACAGTCTAATGCATATGATATACCTGTATAAAATAGATTCCAGCCCCTACAAAAACATCAGAATAATCAAGAAAATTATGCCAACAATCAACTACATCCTCGTCCTTTTTTAGGGAGAGGAAGGGGTCGCCAATCAAAAGGTTGGAACCAACCTCCACGCAGAGGGAGGCCACCATTGCAACCCCAACCATGGGTCCAATACAGGAACCCACAGCCCCAAGACAATTAAAACACCCCATATTGGAAAAATCAACATCCACAATGGATGAAAGACCATCCGCAGCACCCACAGGAGGAAAATATTGGAGCTGCAGGGCAGGATGTAGGGCCCAAAAAAAGAAGAAGAGAGTCGGAGTAGAGGGTATCTTTAACTTGACCACAAAGCAACTAACACAAAGAAATGAACATCTTGAATCTAGGTCTAAAATGTGGTTTAAAAAAGCCAATTAACAAGTTTGATGTTTTCATCGACATCCACAAGTATATTAGGAAGTTAAACATCAAAAAATATTTCCTAGGATGCACCCCTAATATGACAACGGTGGCAAAAAAACCCGGGGGGGTGGTTAATAGTGGACTTAAAAACAAGTCTCTGTTCAACCCCCTTAATAACCCCAACCATCAAGTTGAGGTGTTCAAGGGACTAATTTTACAGGATTTAGAACATCTTAAACCTAAGAAACAGGTGAATATGAAACACATTAGTGAGGGGATCACTATGTTGGAAGAACGAAAGGATATTATCATAAGACCAGCAGATAAGGGGGTGGGGTGGTAATTCTCCCAAAAGAGTTTTATCATGGCCAGATTATGGACATGCTCTCAGATGAAGCAACATACAAACGTCTGGACAGTGACCCCACCCAGCCCTATAGGGATGAATTGGGCATTCTGGTACATATGGGATCAAGAAGTGGTGTTCTAACGGAGAAGGAAAAAAGATTTCTGTTGCCCTCCAGTAGCCAGATCCCCACGCTGTACACCTTGCCAAAAATCCACAAAGACCCCTCTAAACCCGCAGCAAGACCTATTGTCAACAGCATCGACTTGGTCTCCTCCAGAATGGGCCAGTATTTGGACCGGTTCTTGCAAAAAAGTGTCATAAATACTCGCTCATACATAAGGGACACCAAGAATTTTTTAAATTGCTTGCAGAATGTGAATTTGACAGACAGACAGCAGATAATTTTGGTTACAGCCAATGTTTCCTCTCTTTATTCCATCATACAACACGATGATGCTTTATTGGCACTTAATTGGGCCCTTAGCCAAAGAGAGGATCTCCCCCATAGCCAAAGGATTTTTCTTAGGAATGCCCTGGATTTCTGCCTTAGTCACAATTACTTTTGGTACAACGGAGCATTCTATTCACAACAAAGAGGCGTTGCGATGGGCGCGAAGTTCGCGCCCAGCATCGCCAATTTATTTATGGCGGAATGGGAGGATAAGACCATTTTCAGAGAACAAAGGCCGGAACTAATATTCTACAAGCGTTTCATTGACGACCTGTTCTTCATTTGGGATGGCACATCCGATTCACTAGAAGGGTTTATACAGACATTGCATAACAATAACAATAATATCAGGCTAACTTCAGATTGGCATAAGGAAGAAATAAACTTTTTGGACATTACCATCTATCGGGTGAATGATAAATTAGAAACAAAAATGTACTTCAAAAAAACTGACAGGAACAGCTACCTACCCATCTCAAGCGGTCACCATCCATTATGGCTTCAAAATATTCTGAAAGATCAGATTATGAGGATAAAGAGAAATTGTTCTGAAGATGCTCAGTTTCTGGCTCAATCCAAGATCCTCACAGAGAGGTTTGAAGCCAGGGGAAATGACCCAGAGAAATTGAAGAAGGTGGTTGAAGAAGTGGCAGTAATTCTGAGGACCACATGCTTGCAAGAAATACGTCCAATAGGATCTGAAGGATCATCAACTGATAAGAGTCGTAATAAAGAATGGGGCTTCATCTCCCAATTCCACACCAAATATAAGGAAGTTGAGGAAATTTTTAGAAGACATTGGCATATACTGTTGATGGATAAGAAACTCACCACAGTACTACCATCAGCACCCCAGTTTATCTATAGGAAAACCACGAGCTTTGGGGACAGGATAGTAAAAAAGTGATTGCCCTCCCCAAACGCCCTCCAACATTTTGGGACCGCAACGACTTCTTTGCATGCAGGAAATGTAAAGCTTGCAGAGAGGTATCTAGACCCCTTAGGGGCATTAATAACTTTAATTTCCCAACTGATAATCACAACTTTGAAATTAAGCAGTTCATTGCATGCAACAGCACTTTTGTGGTATATGCATTAAGGTGCCCATGCGGTCTAATTTATATAGGCCGCACGAAAAGATTGTTGCGTGTGAGAATTGCCGAACACATACACAACATTAAAATAAGCTATAAGAATCATAACGTTTCACTGCACTTTAAATTAAAGCATAATAGGGATCCAACAGGATTAGAATTTTGGGGGGTGGAACACCTCCAATCCCATTGGAGAGGTATAAATTGCATCCGTGAGTTATCCAAACACAAAACCCAGTGGATTTATTCCGTGGATGTGATTTCTCCCAAGGGCCTCAACATAGAACTCGACATCAATTGCTTCATTAGTGACACATAGGCACACCCCATGGTAGAATTCTCTCATCTACTAATTTTAGCATCAATTTAAGTTTAATTTTAATTTTAGATATAAAAGATTTATATTTGGTTTTATTCTAGTTATGGCTATTTTCTGTTTTATAAATATATTCACTGAGTGTAATTTATTGAATGAAATATATTACTATACCCATTTGGGTTCTTGTCTGAATAGGAGATGTATCATCTATTGGAATGGTGGATACAACTCAGTATTTGGGTTTTGTTAGTTTACATAGTAATATACTTAAAAATTGCCATGCAGTTTTATTATTAATTTTGTCATTATACTGGAATGGGTATGATATAATGCAAAATCGCTGTGCAGTTTTATTATTGCTAACCATTACATTATATATGTGTGAATATGTATCCAATTTTTAATGAATGCCCATGGTACTTAAGGCCTCGGTAGCTGTGCTGCGGATGGACATCTGTGGTACACTTACTGAGTGAATACGGGCATTTCAGATATTTGTTTATATGTATTATGTCATCTTCCATAATAATCCGGTCATTGGCATGCACGACACAGACCATAGGAGCAAATATGCTGTGGTGAGCCGGTTCACCCATTGCTGACAGTACTCAGCGTATGGGCGGAGATTCACAGCTCTCTTGATCTATGGCCTCTGGTGATTGGTTGTGGCATCTGTCATTTATATAAATATTGGCCGGTCATTTGGTGTGTCACGCCCTCAGAAGAAGTCCAGGTAGTGACGAAACGTCAGGGATGTGACGCACAGGAAATGACGTATGCGCTCCAATGGTCAAGGAGTAACCAGGAAGCGCGTGGCCGTTATCTCACACAGCGAGCGCTCCTGTCATCTTGCCCGATTGGAGAACGCTACAGGCACAGTGCACTTTTCCATTTTTGCTCTTTTTTAATATTTCTCTGGTACGCATGTTATTTAAGGGGGAGGATTGGATGTTTTAATAAAGTGTTTTAGCAATATCACACTATGTGGACATTCCATTTCTCCCACATATCTTATTGGAGCTACCAAGAGTAAGACTGACATCTGGTGGCCGTTTGGAAGGTGGTGCAGACCTACTATTATTATTATTCAAGGCTCATATTGGTTGGATTTCTGGTGAGTGCTCTTTCATTGGGGTTCCCCGCACGTGGTGTATCACTTGGTGAAAGGATTAACTACCCTCACAGAATACAACAATATCTAGCAGTAGGACTCTTACCACTTGTTCCATTTTGAACTTAAGGAATTTTCACTGTGAAGAGGACCCTATTGATTTGGGGGAACACAAGCGGTGCTGCAATATTGAACAAACTTTATTTATTTAATTTATTCTCTATTGCCTATTATCATCCTTAATAATATTATCTAATATTGGGAAGGAGAATGGGGGCGGAATATAGACACATACCAGCGTTAAAGTCACATTATACATTCGACACACCAAGATAGCATATCTGCCATTCGGATCTAGCTTGACCTGTAATATGTGCGCTGCAGCTTTTTTGGTGACTAGAATAGCGACACCCCTAGAGTACGTGGAGTATTCAGCATGAAGTACTCTCATTACATTAGCTTTTTTTCAGTGCCATGACCTTAGATCCCTGCAAATGCGTTTCTTGCAATAGTATGATATGAGGTTTGTATTGTTTTATGAAGTCAAAGATGAGAGATCTCTTGATCTTGGAGTTCATACCACGCACGTTCCATGACAACAGCGTTATCTTACCCTCCATTTAAATGTAAAAAAGATAAATGTAAGGTACCTGGGGATTCTTGTTTGCAAGTCAAATTCTGAATGGTCATATCTCCTGTGGGGAGAGAACAAAACACACCAGCAGCACACAGCACAAACCAACATTGAACAGTAAGATGAATCCCGCACCCCCCACCCTGCACACACCCCCAACTTGTTGTGTGCCTGACTCCCATAACCAAAAGGAAGAAAAATTAAAGTGACCTCAGGGGGGTCACAGGTCACTAAGAAGAGCAGAAACACCACATAATCATATATGATGTGTCATATAAAGGTGTAATATCGACTCAAAATCCTGAGATAGTTCAGCCAGGAGCTAACTTCCTAGAGAGGATAGGGGAAATAACTGAGGAAAGGAGATAAAAAACAAAAAACAGTCCATTGGGGGAACAAAAAATATTCCCCCTTGAAAAAAAAAACAAAGTCTCCAGTAGTCCTTTTCCTCTCCCTCTCTCTCCTATATCAGTAACAGTTCAGGTAAGTGGTGATGTAAACTGTATGTCGATCCAGGCGGGACAATACGCCATAGCATTGTAGTATCAGAAGGTATCATAAGCATGGTCACCTCTATACGGTGGTATAGGGTTCCCTGTAACAAACATCATGTGTACTCAGCAATTATTCCCTTATTCAGTTACCAGTGGTCATCTGGGCTGCGACGCCCTCTGGTATCCAGCCATCTTGAGGCCTCCGTAGGGTTGTTAAAGAACGACACTTTCCCTCCATCCATCACTCTTAGTTTTGCCGGGTACAGCATACTGTAAGTAAGTTGCAAGTATCTGAGTCTTTTTTTCACATGGATGAAGCTGGCTCTTTGCTTCTGCGTGGCCGCAGAAAAGTCGAGATAGATGGAAATGCGGTTCCCATTGTATTGCAATTAACCTCCAGTGCGAGCTGCCCTAAGTATGCTTTCACGATCCCTGAAGTGTAAAATGCGGGCAATCATAGGGCACAGATGAGCTCCAGGAGGAGGAGGTTTAGAAGGAATCCTGTGTGCCCTTTCAATGACGAATAAACGGGAGAAAGTAGTGTCAGCCATATTATCCTTAAGCCAGAGCTCTAAGAAATCTTCCGGCTGCGTTCCCTCAGCTTTTTCAGGGAAACCTACAAAGCGGACATTGTTCCTCCTTTGTCTGTCTTCCATGTCTCCCAGCTTATCTGTGTGAGCATTTATTTCTCTATGTAGATGCTGTATCTTATCCTCCATAGGACGCACCACCTCCTCCATGTCACTAATTCTTTGCTCAGCTTCCGAGGCCCTCTCTCTAATGGTCTGCAAATCCTGCTTCAGAAAGGACATTTCTGCCCTCATCCCATCAATTTGCTCAGTCAAAGTAGTTTGGCAGGTGTAAATAGCCTCCATGATTTGCTTTAATAAGGGTTCCTCTGCACCGTCTGCTGACTCCGTATCTCTTGTATCAGCACATGGGGGTCTATCCAGGGACAAGCCTCTTTTCCTACCCGGAGATCTGCAGGGCAGCGGGCTTACCTTCCCAGAGTGTGAGGATGATCTGTCAGCTCTGCTCCAGTGCGTGTTCCTGGGGCCCTGGTCTGCTGCCTCGTGCGTGCCGCCATCTTGGACTCCCCAGGCATAGTGCGATAAACGCTCCGCGGCCGGTTCCATGGATGCCGGCCCGTATTTAACCATATCCCAAGGATCTGTAGGGTCCAGTGAGTAAGGGGGTGCCAATGTTGTAAAGGATCTGTGTCTCTGACACTCAGGATATAGACAATATGTTATGTCCCGGCCGGAGCTCCTGTGAAGAGCTGCTTACATGTCCACTGCTAGCTCCGCCCCCCCAGACAAATTAGTTAATTCAGAAATATCCAAATTTCAAAATTTTTCTGAATATTCGGAAATTCGAAAATTAGAAATTTCAGAAATTAGAAAATTCAAAATTCGGAAATTCGGAAATTCAAAAATTCAAAATTTCAGAAAATCGGAAAATTGATATTCAAAAATTTGGAAATTGGAAATTCGGAAATTCAGAAATTCGAAAATCCAAAAATAAGAAAAAAAATCAGAAAATTCAAAAACTCAAAAATCTGAAATAATAACTAGCTATTATTAACGTAACTATTACTAGCTATTAAATTATAGGTACTGGAATTTCCTTTCAAATTTGGCTATTAGTGAATGTAATGAATACGAATTTATCTGAAGTCACAAATTATCCGTAATAACAAATGCCATATCTAAACGAATGGAACGCAGCAACTTAATAATAATAAATATCAATAATAATAATAAAAATGTATTATTATTATTTATTATTAGCTTTGTTCCATTTGTTTAGATTCTTTATTTTGGATAATTCGTAACTTCAGATAAATTTGTATTCGTTACGTTCACTAACAGCCAAATTTGAAAGGAAATTCCAATACCTATAATTTAATAGTTAGTAATAGTTAAGTTATTAATAGTTAGTTATTATTTCAGATTTTCGAGTTTTTCCAAATTTTTTGATTTTTTCGAATTTCAGAATTTTCGAATTTCTGAGAAAAAAAAAAAACGAATGAAAAGAAAACGAACACAATTTTCAGCAGTGCACATGTCTATTGGTCACTTTGGAGACACCATCATCCCTCTGTGTGAATCAGATCTCTCCTCCAGCCTGATCGCTGAGAACCATTGGAATTTAAACAAGCACCTGTGATCTCTATTATCTGTGATCCACTACTTCTGGTAAGAGGTGAGTGTTTGCGGTGAAGGGAATATGCACACATCTTCTTTTGGATCGCAATAGACAGATTGAATTCCCTATTGTGATCATCACTCATTGGAGTGTTGTTTTTATTAACTCTTTTTCAAGGGTTCATTTTTTTGGACTTCTATATGGACAATTTTATATTGTAATTAATTTCTTTTCACATGGTGTTTATGCTCAATATTTATTCACATTCCCTTACTTTTTATGACAACTATTGTTTTATTTCAGTATGGTCAAGGTTTTATTCACATTTATGAAAATACCCCTTTGGAGTTGATTTACTAAAACTGGAGAGTGCAAAATCTGGTGCAGCTCTGCATAGAAATCAATCAGCTTCCAGGTTTTTTGTAAAAGCTTAATTGAACAAGCTGAAGTTAGAAGCTGATTGGCCATCATACACAGCTGCACCAGATTTTGCACTCTTCAGTTTTAGTAAATCAACCCCTTTGTGTTATCAGATTAACACACCTAGTTTTGTATTATTGTTTATTAGTCTTGTGTTCTTACTTTTTTGGTTGCAGCTTTTTTATTAATTAATTAATCTCACCTTGAGAGTTAAGCCTCATACACACAATCGGATTTTCCACAGACAAAACCTCAGACTTTTGTCTGAAGGTGTGTGCCTGGATTTTGTCTTACATACAAATGACAAGGAATTGTCGGCAAACAAGCACGAACGTAGTGACGTACTACGCGGCTTTTCAGCTCTTTAGCACCACCCTTTGGGCTCCTTCTGCTAATTTCGTGATAGTAAAAGTTTGGTGACTGTTTTCATTTAGCACTTTTCAGTTCGCTCTTTTTATTTCGCGCTTTTCAGTTTGTTTGTCATGAAGGACAAGTCGCCTCCGTTCACCGGGCTGCGGGGTGCATGCGCAGTGGGTTGGTATTGAGACGTGCACCCGTTCGCGGCCTGATGGTGCGGCGCGTGCGGGTGCACGGTGGCCCGCGTGTGCGCGCCGTCGCCCGTGCAGGTGCCCGGTAGCGCGTCACGCTGACGCGCTCACTGGGAGGCTACTTTAGACGACACCAGCACCCAGTCGGGTTGCTGGTTTGTCGTCAGCTGTACCCTGCCTTGTGTTGTACTCCTGTTTCCTGTCTCTCAGTTAAACCGACCCCTGTTAGTTAAAAGTGTCACTGGAAGGTTTGGGACTTTGAGTGAGGCGCGGGGTGGCGCCTCCATCCCGGATTCAGAGAAAACAAGAAGGGGCGGTGGGACTTTAAATGAGACAGTTGACAGGCTGGGGTTTAAGATGAAGGTATAATTTATTGCGTATGATTCGTACTGATGTGTCTTACATGTGGAAGGTTACCTGTGCATGTGCACCAAGTCTATCCTATATACATACATGCATAAAAACAATACAGAATTCCAGCAATGAGTAACTAACACATATATCATGTGGAAATTGTACATATTAAAACTGGGAACAGCACAACATCATGATGTAAAAATGAGTCTCAAAGGTTGATGCATGATATGATTCATAAAAGTAGGATCCTAAAGAACGCACAATGGCTGCATCCAACATGCCCGACGCGTTTCTGTGAAATACACTTCTTCAGGGGCGGATGCATAAAAGTAGGATCCTAAAGAACGCACAGTGGCTGCATCCAACATGCCCGATGCGTTTCTGAGAAATACACTTCTTCAGGGGCGGATGCTCTAGGATTTCTGAAATAACAAAGTATAATAACATCAGGAAGTGGACTAGCTGGTAGCCAGAAAGGACAATACGTCAATTTCTGGATAATAACATACGTGGCCAAGCTATGGTGAGGTACAGGTACTGGGTCAAAAGCATTGCCCCCCTCCGGAGCTGGGGCGACAAAGGATCCAACACACGACAGACGCAAAACAGGCATCCTCCACTCAGTGCTTATCAACTCCTCCATAAGGTAACCAATGATCCTCAATAGATAGGGAGTATGTCTGAAATGGATAAATAAATCCACTAAGATGTACCAAAATTGTTATACACTGTGCGGGAGTTGACTTTTCCATCGTGCCGGCATGGCTGGACGTGAGGGCGTCTGTCATGGGCGGACTCTCACTGCCCAGGCAGGGGCCCCGCCCCATGCCTCGTCGGCCCGGCGTGACGTTGGCGGCAATCGCCGACGCAGATGGGCTGCATATCAGGCGTCTCCTCTCGTGCAGTCCTCCTCTCCACTTACATGCAGACGCCGCACCTCTAGGACAATTCCTGTCTCCAGCACCTCAAGGTACCATATCATGACCATTTGTTTGAAGCTCTTACTTTTCCACCTTTTGTGTATAACAATTTTGGTACATCTTAGTGGATTTATTTATCCATTTCAGACATACTCCCTATCTATTGAGGATCATTGGTTACCTTATGGAGGAGTTGATAAGCACTGAGTGGAGGATGCCTGTTTTGCGTCTGTCGTGTGTTGGATCCTTTGTCGCCCCAGCTCCGGAGGGGGGCAATGCTTTTGACCCAGTACCTGTACCTCACCATAGCTTGGCCACGTATGTTATTATCCAGAAATTGACCTATTGTCCTTTCTGGCTACCAGCTAGTCCACTTCCTGATGTTATTATACTTTGTTATTTCAGAAATCCTAGAGCATCCGCCCCTGAAGAAGTGTATTTCACAGAAACGCGTCGGGCATGTTGGATGCAGCCACTGTGCGTTCTTTAGGATCCTACTTTTATGCATCCGCCCCTGAAGAAGTGTATTTCACAGAAACGTGTTGGGCATGTTGGATGCAGCCACTGTGCGTTCTTTAGGATCCTACTTTTATGAATCATATCATGCATTAACCTTTGAGACTCATTTTTACATCATGATGTTTTGCTGTTCCCAGTTTTAATATGTACAATTTCCACATGATATATGTGTTAGTTACTCATTGCTGGAATTCTGTATTGTTTTTATGCATGTATGTATATAGGATAGACTTGGTGCACATGCACAGGTAACCTTCCACATGTAAGACACATCAGTACGAATCATACGCAATAAATTATACCTTCATCTTAAACCCCAGCCTGTCAACTGTCTCATTTAAAGTCCCACCGCCCTTTCTTGTTTTCCCTGCTAGTTAAAACGACCACTCTCTGCCTGCTGGATACCCTGACCTTCTGCCTGTTAAAACGACCACTCTCTGCCTGCTGGATACCCCGATCTTCTGCTTGTTAAAACGACCACTCTTTGTCTGCTGGATACCCTGACCTTCTGCCTGTTCAACGACCCCTCTCTTGCTTGCTGGATACTCTGACCCTCTGCTTGTTTAAAGGATCACTCCTTATCTGCTGGATACCCTGACCTCTGCTTGTGTTTACAATCATACTCTCCACGGAGCTGACACCCCCTGATCTCCTCAGTCATAAGGACTTCCTAACTGTCAGTTTATTACCTCTTTACCTTGCTCCTTGCACTATTAGGCACACCGGTCCTGCACGGCTCCACCAGGAGGCTTCCCACCATCCAAGCAATCCTGAGCCTTCCCACAGCTTTTACCGGAGACCCGTGCCTCCGCGTGCTTCCGATCCCCTGTCTCACCCTCGGGGGTTCGGGTGCGCGTGGTCGTAAGGGCAAGCCGCTCTCGGCATCTCGGCCTCGGTGAGTATTGACTTGACATTGTTTCTGAACTTCATCAACCAGACATGTTGCAGAATCGGAGGAGATAACGCGTTATTTATTATTGACCTTGGAGTTATTGCTTTGACCCAAGTCCAGTCCAGGAACAGGAGGAGGAGGATTTCTTGGACCAAAAATTGGTTGCTTTATTAATCGTAACCAATTATGTCATATGCCATTGCTGTGGGAGCTCCTGGAGAATAATCCGGATGATTTTCAGAATTATCTCCAGATGACGGACCCCTGCTTTCACTAACTCTTGCCATTGTTGACCCCCTATATTAAGAAGCAGAACACATGCATGAGGCTTTTATTTTATTTTTTGGTTGAATAATGATTTGATTTGGTAAATTTTCTATATTTTTGGATGCATAGAATGCACTTTTTTGGTTAATTTCCATTGACAGATAGCATGTCTAATTTTATTTGTTTTCTTTTTTTAATGCACAATAAAAAAAAATTGTGTTTATTATTTGATCTTAAAAACTATGGGATAATGGTGTTGCGGTAACTTGCCCAAAAAAAGCATAAAAATATTATTCTTGATATCACTAGAAATTAAAAGCATTTTAAAATACATTTGCCATAACTCCATCAGTATCACCAGCAAAGCAGCTTCATTATTGTCCCATTAAATAAAGAAGAAGAGAATGTGTGCTGCATTTCGAGATTTCATAATTTGCCACTTCACGAATGTTAATTCTGCATGATGAATGCTAGTTTACAAGACCGTCTGTTTGTACTTTGGACTTTTATCCGATGGACTTATGTACACACGCTTGGAAAATCCGACAACAGACATTTGTCCGCAAAAAATTTTAAAGCCTGCTATCCAACTTTTGTCTGTGGAAAATCCGACAACAGTTGTTTGATGGAGCATACAAATGGTCGGCTTTTCCGCCAACAGCCTGTCATCACACATGAGTGTGTGATGACAGGCAAAATCCGATCTTGTGTACGCGGCTTTAGAGGATCAGTGCAAGAATTCCCATTAATTTTAGGGCTACACATGCAATAAAATGTGTTTGCTACTGAGAGATTTAACCATTTGTTGGTATTCACACCAAAATCAATGTGAAGAGTCATAGTGTATTTTAATTATAGCTTTCGAAAATGAACTATCTTTCATGTTCATTAAATGAATATACTTACTTATTATTTCTATCTTATTACTCCCCTTTATCAAAATCATTTGCTACATTTGTCACAGTTGTCATTCATGTCATCAAAATTCTGTCTATGTTCCTGCTATTTTCATTTTGAAACCAAATTTAATTTTAACGTTGTATTTTTGACTCATGTATTGAGAACTATATTGTTTTTAGGAAAACTCTTCTGTCCATATTGTCTATTGTCTATATCTATTATATTTGCTAAATGGATTTCTGGATATCTAAATTCTGTTGTGGTGATTACATTCTAGAGATAAACAAGTCAATATAAACTACTCTGTGCTAATTTTCACAAGCTTTACTCAAACTTACTACCCCAAGTAAATACCCATCCAGCAAATCAGAAGCATAAGCTTTCATGTGTTTTTTATTCCTGCAATATACAAACCCAGTTACTAAAGTTTCATATCAGTTTCAATGTGTTAACTTAGTTTCAGAAGTATTCTTAAATCATTTAGGTCTAAATATTTCTTTAATCACTTGCCTACTGGGCACTTTTACCCCTTCCTGCCCAGGCCAATTTTCAGCTTTCAGAGTTGTCGCACTTTGAATGACACTTGCATGGTCATGCAACACTGTACCCACACTGTACCCACACTGTACCCAAATGAAATAGTTATAAATGTTGCAAACAGGTAATGTTTCTCTTTAAATGATGTGTGCTGATGAGGCTGCACTCATGAGCACTAATGAGGCGGTACTGTTGAGGTGGCACTAATGGGCATTGATGGGCACTGATAGGCTGCACTTGTGGGCACTGAAAGGCTGCACTTTTGGGCACTGATACGGCTTCACTGATAGGCTGCACTGATGGGCACTTATGGCGGCACTGACAGGTGGAACTGATAGGTGGCACTGATGGGCACTGAAGGGTTGCACTGATAGGTGACACTGATGAGGAGGCACAGATTGGCAACACTGGTGGGCACAGATTTGCAGCACCGGTGGGCAAAGATTGGCAGCACTGGTGGGCATTGATGGAACTGCACTCATGATCAGTGCCCTGATTATCAGTGTAGATGTCCCTTTTAGGAAAGCCGGTTATCGGCTCTCTTCTCCTCTCCTCATGCTGTCAGCCTTCCTTATGAAGAGAGGCCCCTGGACACCTGGGAGCAGGCTTATCTAGATTCTGGTGAATCTTCGCATAAGTCTGTTATTGTGAACAGATGTACCTGGGACCCAAGAATTTTTCTCGGGAAGCTCCTCCAAGCAACCAGATACTGGGCAGAATTCTTTCCTGGAATCCAGAAGATGTTTCACTTCAGATTCCTTCTGTCTGCTGATCATGAGCAATGGCTAGAATGAAACAATGGTATCCTTCTGAAGAGGTTTTAGAAGAGAAATGGAAGACATTAGGGATCCCCATTGGGGCAGGTAGTTGTAGTCTAAAGGATATCAGGTTAACCTGGTGAATATCTTTGTAAGGCCTGATAAACCCAGGGATCAGTTTCTGTAAGGGAATTCTGAGTGACAGGTTCCTTATGGACAACCAGACCTAATCCCCAACTTAATTTGAGGGGCCTCAGAACAGAGGCGGTCCCCAAACTGTTTTTGGGTAGCAGAGCATGAAGGCAAGTTAGCCTTGGTCTTTCTCCAAATCTGCTAAAACATGCAGATTGTGGTGTTGGCATCAGGAATGTCAGAAGAAATGTCTGAAAATGAACAGGCTTTGGGATGAAAGCCATAAACACAATAGAAGTGGATAAATTAGGTCAGTTGTTGTATGCAAATTCTACCCAGGGTAGTGCTGAAGACCATTCCACTTTCTTATCAGAGACAAAACAATGACGCTACTGTAGGTCTCCAGGGATCAGTTTGTTATCTCTGTTTGCCCACTCATTTGAGGATGATAGGCATATCAAAAGGAGAGGCTTTGCAGTGCCTGGAAAAAAAACTGTGACAATGTGATAATGTTCTGGGACACCCTGTGGAGCCTGAGTATTTCTAGGACAAACAAGGAAACCAGGAGTTTTGAGAAGGGGAGTTTGGCAGTAGAATAAAATGAGCCATTTTACTAAAACAGTCCACTAAAACCCAGATGATTGTGTGCCTATTTGAAAGAGAGAGGTCTGTTTTGGGGAGACATGGACCAGTATCTGAAGCAAAACCACCCCAAAATGCCCCAGGCACACACCTCCCAAACAATAGAGCCCCCCCTCAAAAGCCTGTCCCCGTTGGGTCTGTCACAGTATTAGTCCCAGTGTTGGACATTATATATCCCAGAAATTTTATTTCAGAGGCGTGAAAGGTACATTTAGAAAGCTTTGCATATATAAAGTGTTGCTGGAGTCCATCCAAATACACAAGAACGAACCGGCTCAGATACTCATAAAAAATGTCATTCATTTCTGGAAGACAGCTGGCACATTATGCTGGCTGAATGGCATGACAAGGTATTCGTAGTGTCCTTCATGACTATTAAAAGCTGTCTTCCACACGTCGCCTTCCCGAATGTGAATCAAATTGTAAGCTCTCTACAAATTCAATTTGGTAAAAAATTTACCTCCCTGAATGTGACTAAAAAGCTCAGTAATGAGTGATAGGGGATACTTGTTTGGTATAGTGATCTTGTTCAAGCCATGGTAGTCAATAAAGGGCCATAAGGACTTGTCTTTTTTTTTCAACAAAAAAGAAACCTGCCCCTGCAGAAGAAGTGGACCGGTGAACTAACCCCTTCTCCAAATTTTCCTCAGTTTGGCGAAGGGTTAAGTTTTCATGACCTGGGTCTCAGGCAGTGACAGAGGAAAAACTCAGTCTTTCAGAGGGCATGTGTAGGAGGTCTATTTGCTGATGAGGAGGGAAGACAGAGGCAGTCTTTTAAGAGAACACATCAAAGTCAGCTGGGAGAGCTGGGGCGGTAAGGTGGTTGTCAGAAACCATGAATCAGACTGAGACAGAAGTGCAGTTAAATTAAACTTGTTTATTAATAATAATAATAATAATAATAAAGTAAACAGAGTAAACGTAGTGAAAACATAGCCAGAGTTCAGGAACCGGAATGGATAGTCAGACAAGCCAAAATGTCAGGGAGCCAGAGATGAGCGTAGTAGAACAGCAAGCAGGATCTGGAGCCAGAAGGAATGTCAGCCAAGAAAGTCTTTAACAGGAAGACAGGAGAGCACCTCCAGAGATGTCACCAAGACGAAGGCAGAGATCATCTGGGCTGGACGGCTTAAGTAGGCAGGACTGAAGAGCAGGATATCATCAACAGGTGAGTCACTGTGGAGAGAAAGGAGCTGGCAATTAGCCGACAGCTGAGCAGCCAGCTTTGAGAAGGAAAGGCTGAGCCCTGCCCTGACAGTGGGACAGTAATTTGGTGGTTCTTATGCAGTTCTGGATACAGGTCTGGGACCAGGATATGTTCTCCCATATAGCCAAATCTATGTGAGGGTTATGAAGCTTAAGCCAGGGATAACCTAAAATAAGGGGATATGCAGGAGATGTTATCAACTAGAAGCTGATTGTTTTTGTAAAGCCCCAATGGTCAGAGAAATAGGTAGATAAAATTGCTAGTGGCACCAGAATCTATGAATGCTGAGAGGTGATAGCAAAGCATGGCAAAACTAAGTTGAGCAGGAACAAATAGCTTACTTCAGAGGGGGCCTGGGAACATATAGTCTAGAAAGGTAGACCCCACTCACACTAGAATCTAGTGTTTTCTGGGTTACTTGGGCAACTGGTAGCAAAGTGGCCATGGCCACCGCAAAATAAGCAGAGGGATCTTCTTCTAGCCTATTCCTCAGGGATAAACCAATAGTGTCAATTTGCAGAGATTCAGAGGACCCAGGAAAGCCTGACGGAGAAGAAGTTGGCAGAGTGTTAGGGGCTAAAGAACCCTCACTTTACTCCATTCTTATAAATGCTTGTCTATATGGATGGCTACTTGCATGGCTTCATCCAACGATTTTGGTTCAGGGTAGTGTACTAAGAAGTCCGTACTGGAGTCTAATGGGCCCAGTGGCATAGAGGGGGACAGCCGCCGGTGCAGTTGCCCAGGCTCAACATTTAGTGGGGCGCAGACAGGAACGGACCAACTATTCGGGAACTTGGGCAGTGATTTTTTTGTTTGTTCTTGAATGTGTGTAACCAACACACACAGTTTGTAAAATGCTGGCCCCACAGTGCTCCACCTCCCCACTGCCTCTTCAGCCAATGAGAACAGCAGTGTAACCCACCCCTTTCCTCAGCCTGGCACATTTGACTTTTGATGATGAGGCTCCAGCTACTGAGGGCAGGAGAGAGAGGATATACCATGCAGTTCTGGGAGTCTGGGATGGACCTAATGCCACTAAAAAATGTAAGTTGGTTGCATGTCGTCAGTAGCAAGGATTGTTAGGAGCATGAGACATGTAGCTATTGTCTCCCTCTGATGCTCAGAACAGGAAGAGAGAGTGGCTGAGCAGTGGCTGAAGACAAAAGGAGTGTCTGTGGATTAAGAAATAAGAGCTGTGTGTCCCATGCTCTAAACATGAATAGGAAGATGCCATGTGTAGCTTACATTGCTTGTCATTCTGCAGCTGTGCTGCTCCTGTATTCACTTAGCTGTACCTGGCAGTTGCATTTCCTTGACTTTGTGCTATGTGGAATGCATAATGAGGGGCAATGTTAGCCTCAGAATTCCCTGTGAGAGTGATGTCACACACTCTGTGTAGGTCTGTGTAGGGGTCCGACAAGAAGACCTGCAGTGAATCTTGCTGAGTTGATGTTGAGTGTTGGTATGTGGATTAAAGTGACTACTCTTGCTCCCTGGGCTGAATTCAGAAGGAAGGGAGCTCTACTTGTAGGGTCTATCAGCTAGCAGCAAAGCACAGCATTCCACTGAGCAGCTGCAATACAGCACTAAGCTGTGTCTTGTGTATGTATAGAAATGTATATTTAATCTTCACTGTGATGTTCAGTGCTAGCACTATTTAAAGCCTGGGCCTCTGATTGGCTGCCCACAGCCTGCAGCCTTTTATTATTGGTTGAATTTGAGAAGATATCTTGGCTGAATTTGAGAAGAGATTTTGCAATCAATCAATAATAAAAGGTTACGGGCAGCCAATCAGAGGCTCAGGCTGTGAGTGGAGGAACCCTTTGTGTTTCCACAGCCAAAGTTTAATACTGTACTAGTGGAAGGGACTCAGGGAGTGCTAAAAGTCCACAGCTTAGGAGGCACAAATTATTTGCCTTGCCCCAGGTGCTGAGAACCCACGCTATGCCACTGGATGGGCCTAACCTGAAAGAGTTTTTAGAGCTTTGGACCTGAGTTATTTCAGTCAGGTGCCCAGGAAATCAGAGCAGTATTGTTCAGCGGTGTGTTTACCCTGTCATAATGACCTAAAGTTAGTTCCTGCTGAATGAGCTTAGTCAAAGTCATCATAGAGTATACCCAGGCCCTTGCAAAATGCTTCGACTGACCCTCAGGCTTGATCTTCTGTGGGGAGACTAAAAGCCCAAGAATGGGGGTCTTTTTGCAACCACATAATACTCATGTTAACCTAAGCTTAAAGTACAGTATACCACTGTTTTTAAAATTAGAAAACCTATGGGGGTCACCAGAAAATCAGTCAGTCAGGACAACCTTGTGTTCATGTTCCTGTGCTACTGCTGGAGGTGCGTTCCTATACTTTGTGACATGCAGAGACAGTTCCTGGTCTTTCCTGGACTTGGCATATCAGTTTTCAAAGCTCTCTAACAAATAAACAAGTTTATGAAGAATCCATCTTCAAGGCACTATAGCTGGTTTGGATTCCACCCAGAGGCTGTGCCTACACCAACCACCCTGCAGGTGGACAATCAGATAGCGAGAGTGCAGCTTAGCAAAAACTGGGATGCAGCAGCTGCCATTGAACAGGAGTTTTAAACACCCCTGACAACTACCTTATTTTACCCACTGTCAGATGAATTTGACACTTTAGTAAACAAAGGTTGGGCATCTGGATTTCTGCAGGTGGCATTTCTACATGAAGACTGTTAATGTAAATCTAAGCCCAAATACTAACATGTCATGTTTATATCAGTCGTTTTGATCTTTTTAAACTTGATGTATATTTATTCCTCGTGTGGACTATAATTGTGTAACCACATACAATATAGATCAACTGTGTGCACCAAATGCCTTTACAAACCTAGATATTGTCATATGAAGGAGCAGTAAAATAATCACTGATCTGCATGCAAATTTTATGCACATGCATGTGCCAGGAGCAGAGCTGTGGGAGGAACTGAGCAGGCCCACTCTCTACAGTCTGCCTGTAAACAACTACAATAGAAGAGTATATATAAGATCAGTCAATACAGTGACTGTTTAAATACACAAAGCACACAAAGTAAAAATACTTGTTTCTTAAAGAAACCAATATACAAATATTTGTGTGCTATTATATATGAAAGAAAAAATATAAATAAACAGTGTGACATGTAACAGAAATTTGTAAGTTCTGTATATAATTGTATTCTATTTTGTATGTATTGCACACTGCCCAAACTGTGCACACGGCACTAATAATGTTTTCAGTACATATTTGCATTCTTTTGAATCCTGATTAGAATTAGTCTGCCTATATTATGCCCCTTGTTACCATAAACGTACAATTGTAACATTAATGTGATACCTATGTAATCATGTGTATAAAAACCTTCAATTGCGTCATAACAAAGCAGAACAGTTATTTGTAAAGATGCGGAGTGTATTTTTTGTGTCTGTTCCCGACTGCAGTAGTTATTAATAATTTGGAATCACTAATCAATATGAGGATAGGAGTTACCTATCTATAAAATTTTATTTAATCAGATGGCGAGCTTTGCCTAGGAGGGGATTTACAGGTGACCCTGAGGATCCAAAACGAGGAGCTTGAGACGATCTGGGAATTTCTGATAATCAGCCGGCTGAGGTAAGCATTTTGCTTATATTTGAGTTATCAGACTTCCTTGATCGGTAAGGCATTTTCAGGACAAAGGGTACCTATTTTACTCCCCTTAATCGAACTGTATTGATTGGTGGTTATATGCTATGTTGTCACTGTCTACTGTCCATCGGAGTGTTATAGTTAAGAAAGGGAAGAATAGTGCTGTTCACAGGTATATGTAGTACATCTGGTAGATAAAGTAGTTTAAAGGCAAGAGGGTATAGGCACAAGTAGAGAAGAGAAAAAGACTGGCCAGTCATTATGGGCATTAAATTAAGCAAGGGAAAGAAGGGTAAGAGACCCTCAAAACGTGCCCAGCGCAAGAGGAGCGCTATAAAATATACAAACTGAAGGTGTGGTTCCACCTATACTGATCCCCTATATAAATGGTTAGAGTGGACAGGTATCCACAATGGGTAACTGGGTTACCAACGTCCACTCATGCAGAGTAAACAGCTAGAGAAACAGCTATCTATGTGAGCAGGATGGATCAAGGGTGACAATTAACACTAGACAGAAAGGGACATTTTGATGTTAAGTTGTGGGATGAATTTGGGGTCAGTAAAGCTAGTAAAGTCAAAACAGAGAAATGAGAGTTAAAACAGAATACTTTTTATGTTGTCAGAGAGGAAAGATGGGATGAGCACTATGGCTGCCCGTCTGATCATAGAATCATAGAAGCTAGAGTATGCAAAGTATGGGATTACAATACATGGAATGCAAAGGATGTCAGAACAAAATAAGGAAAGCAGAATTTAAGCAGGAAAATATTAAAGAGTTAAAAGAAAGTGAGAGAATGATATGCATGTGTTGTGTACAAATAGGAAAACCATAAGTGATTTTAGAGAGATATTCCTGTATGTGTGTGAATGCTGGAACCTTTAGTTCTACATTTTGTGTGTGATGTTAGCTCTCTGCAGACCTCCTCCCTTTTCTCTGTCTTATAAAATAATGTGCTGGGATGAGACATTAGTGACAAGGACACCCATGATATGACTACACGTATAGCATAACAAAATCTGCTGGGTTAATTAATCTAATGATAAAAAATGTGATCACAATTATTTTTTAATCTGTTTTCCAAACATGGTAAAATGAAGGTTGCATTTAACCGTGTATTACACAAATTGAATATCCTTTGATAGTGGAAACAGTGCATTTAAAAAAGGGAAATTAAGTAAAATGTCCTCCTTTAACCACTTCAATACCAGGCACTTTCGCCCCCTCCCCTTCCAGGACAATTTTCAGCTTTCAGCACTGTCACACTTTGAATGACAATTGCGTGGTCATGCTACACTGTACCCAAACAAAATTTTTATTATTTTGTTCCCACAAATAGAGCTTTTTTTTTGGTGGCTTTTGATCACCTCTGCAGTTTTTATTTTTTGCTAAACAAACGAAAAAAGACCAAATTTTCTAAAAAAAAAAAGATTTTCTTTGTTTCATTTATAAAATGTTGTTTTCTCCTTCACTGATGGGCACTGATGACACGGCACAGATGGGTTGTCACTGATAAGCACTGATGAGGAGGCACTGATATGTAGAATTTATAGGCGGTACTGATATGCAGCACTGATGGGACCAATAGGCGGCACTGATATGCAGCACTGATGGGCACTAATAGGCTGCACTGATGGGCACTGATAGGTGGCACTGATGGGCACTGATGGGCAGCACTGATGATGAGGTACTAATGAGGTACTGACAGATTTTACTGCTGCCCACTGATTGACACTGTGATGGGCACCGACTGTCACTGTGATGGGCACTAATTGGCACTGATATGGGTACTGATTGGAACTGATCTGGGCACTGTCATCAGTTTTTTTATGGGGCACTGACTGGCAGCTTATGGGCACTTTTTGGCAACTGTGGTGGCACATCTGATGGGGCTGTGCTGTTAATAAGTGTGCTGATTGTCAGCACAGACCCCCCCCCCCTGACAGGAAGAGCCACCGATCATCTCTCCCTGTCAGCGCGAACCAAGGAATGCCATTTACCAGCACTTCCTAGTTCATGCGATAATCAGCAGTGATTGGTCACAGCTGATCACACCGTTCACTCTGTCAGAGGCTTCTTTCCACGATTGGAGATGCGGCGTGTCAGACTGACACGCCGCATTTGCGATCGCCGAGCGTCCCCATGGGTGCTCGCCGGCATGTTATCCTGCTGGACATCATATAACTCCCAGTCAGGATAACTGAACCACTTCCCGGCTGTCTGCTATAGGCTGGGTGGGAAGTGGTTAAGGAAATATATCTGTGGATATATATTAGAATTAGGGTGTGATATTGAGATTATCATTTGAGTATTAATTTCTGATATGAGTTTAACAATTTTTTTTAATAATATAGATATATTGTAACTGGTTTAGACAACCTTTGGTTGGAAATGAAATCCAGGTTATTGGGGAAATTTGTAAGATGGGATTAGTTTAGATTAAGATAACAATTTTGTAATTTTACATTTATACAATAAACTCTTATTGAGAGAAAAAAAGATTAAGATGAGGTTGTTAATTGGAATACATCTGCCATAATATTTAACAAAGCCAAGATGGATGGGATACATAAGAAGTTTTTCTACAAAGATGAAATCTAAAGGTCTGATAATAACTTGATGTGAGGTCCATGATGTGAGAGCAATAATAAATTACATTTAAATATAACAGACCCATCACATCAAGTCCACACACCCTGTTAGGATAGATGCCACCTGCAGCCAGTTGTTTTATCGTTTTTGATCTGGCTGAGAGATTTCTGTTCTGTCATATACATCTTGTTGGTCCTTTTTGTTTTTATTTATTTTTATTTTTGAAATCCAAAGCAGAATGTGTGGATGGTGAAATGATGTACCCATTTTCCTTGTAAGTCCGGTGGTATAAGCAGAAGAATACTTTGGATTTATGGACATCTCTGCATGACCTCAAGGTATTGTTATCATTTATTATGTTATGACATGGGGAAAATAATGTCCGATGGAAACTAAGGACTTGTGTTATCTAGCTAAAACTAATAACAGTGCAAGCAATGAGAAACGATAATATTGCCAGGAAAAAGTTGTCTTTTTGAAATGAAATGAAACTGGAGTTCTTACACAAACAGCATGATAGAAAACAAACCATTGTATTATATTTATGCAAGCTGGACCCAGTAATTAAGGGTTCACCCCAATATATCAGAGCAGTAGCTTTATGCAAAGGTGCTATTAGAAAAACTTACAGACAATATTTTGGTCAAATATTTAATTTTTAATGGTCCCACAATCTGCGCAGCAAATATACAGCTAACTAAATGTTTGTCTAATGAAAGGTTCAAAATATGAATTTGTTTTGTTTGTTTATGTACAAATCTAACAATGAAAAATGCATAGATTTGTATCCAGCCACCTTATTGCCTCTATTGGAGGAGGCTGGGGACAAAGAAAAAACACGTGTTAAATTGATGATGTAGGAATCAGCTACTGTGAGCCCAGTGCAGGACACACTCCCTGAAGACACAGATTTTTTTGTTTTTTGTAGATTTGATCCCGGTTGTATACTGAGGATGGCAATACCCAGAAGGACACTTTGTATTCAGAGTCATTGGATCCTTTTTGCCCAGCTCAAGAAGCAGAGCTCCATTTTTTAGCAAAGCCTGTGAGCTGTAAAAAGAGTATATATTTATATAGATAGTGGAGATATAGAGAGCTTTTGGTTCCATTTGAAGGGCCAGAAGTTTGTTTTTACTTTGACATGTAAACCAATAAAGCATGCCAAGTTAATTGATTGGTTGTTTTCAGCCTCCCAGGTTCTTGCTGAGGTAGCCATACTAACATTGAAACTCACTCATGGAAGCAGACCAGGTAACTAATGCCGCCAGCAAAACTCCGATGAGAGCTTTTTGTCAGAAAATGAGACTGTGTGTATGCTCCATAAGTCTTTTGCTGGCAGAGTTCCAGCCAGCAAAACATTGAGAGCATGTTCTCTATTTTTCGGTCGGGAAAAGTTCCTATCTGAAAATGTGTTTGTCTGTATGCAATTCGGACGCGCAAAAAAATCACGCATGCTCGGAAACAATTCAACGCATGCTCGGAAGCATTGAACTTCATTTTCTCGGCTTGTCATAGTGTTGTATGTCACTGCGTTCTTGACGGTCGAAAGTTCAGAGAACTTTTGTGTGACCGTGTGTATGCAAGGCAAGCTTGAGCGGAATTTCGTCCGAAAAACCATCCAAATTTTTTCTGATGGAAATTCCGATCGTGTGTACGTGGCATAAGAATGCTGCATTACAGCCTCGGACACTTGCTGGGTCTGTTCAACTCACAGATTCCACCCTAGTTCTGGCCCATTATAGCTGTGATTAATAATTCAACTTCAAGGACCCCAGAACGAGAAGAACAAGTGGTCCACAGGGGGCAACTTCTTATGAAACATGACTATGGAAAAAAATTTGATCTTTTATGTCTGCCAGCTATTCTTTTCCCTCCAGCTTGACAAATGGACCGTGTCATCAGTCACAAGTAGGGATGAGCTTCGAGTTCGACTCAAACTCATGTTCGCCAGTTCGCTGAAAAGCGAACAATTTGGGGTGTCCGCGGTAAATTCGAAAGCCGCGGAACACCCTTTAAAAGTCTATGGGAGAAATCAAAAGTGCTAATTTTAAAGGAGCAGTGATTTTAATAATGCTTAAAGTGAAACAATAAAAGTGTAATATCCCTTTAAATTTCCTACCTGGGGGGTGTCTAAAGTATGCCTGTAAAGGGACGCATGTTTCCCGTGTTTAGAACAGTCTAACAGCAAAATGACATTTCAAAGGAAAAAAGTCATTTAAAA
The DNA here is from genome assembly GCF_042186555.1 of Aquarana catesbeiana. Classification (NCBI taxonomy): domain Eukaryota; kingdom Metazoa; phylum Chordata; class Amphibia; order Anura; family Ranidae; genus Aquarana; species Aquarana catesbeiana. The sequence goes on from NC_133325.1 coordinate 346,353,071, forward strand.
CTGCTTGCGGCAATTAATGAATTGCCGGTCTGACAATACACATAAAAGTTAATTGATAAAAAAGGCATGGGAATTCCCCAAAAAGATATATCCAGATGACCAAGTCAGGATCTTATGAGTATGTATTTTGTTTGTAAGGACATGTGTCTGGGATGTTATACACAAACATCCAATACAGGTGATCAGATCGTTGGGCTGCACCAAGGAGTCAGGGACAAACAAGTAAATGGAAAAAGTATGTTTATTAAAGATAAGGACACACATGCAAAACACAGCAAACCCCCAAACCACCTAACTATCTAACTAATATATATACACGAGCAAGGAAACAAACATGGAATAAACAAGGCAGGGACAAAAGCAACAGGGGAACAGAAGCCAGGTATAAGGAAGCAGAGAGAAAGAGATGCCACTCACAAGCTCCCAGACCTAAAACTAATACCGGCCTAATGTGAACTGGTTCCAGGTGCTGGCTTTGCACGTATAGAAATGAAGTGAGGAAGTTCCTGGATAGCCGCACTCTGAAGAAAAAACATCTTTATTGAAGAGTAAAATATCCAAAATACAATCACATGAAAAAGAGATACAGGGTCAAAAATAGCCTATTTTTGACCCTGTATCTCTTTTTCATGTGATTGTATTTTGGATATTTTACTCTTCAATAAAGATGTTTTTTCTTCAGAGTGCGGCTATCCAGGAACTTCCTCACTTCATTTCTATAAGGAAGCAGACCCTAAGGAGCAGGTAACAGGGAACAGGTGTCAAGGACAGGATTCATGGAATGGGGTCCAGGAACAAGCAGGAACATAAGCAGGAACAAAAGGCAGGGACAAGGCTAGCAGAGGAATTCTGAAGCAATGAGCTTGGACTCAGGGCAGGTTTATATAGACCAGCAGACTCATAACAGGTGTGCCTGATAGCTGGTCTGTAGTCCAGGCAGGGAGACACCCGCTGGTGGCCACCAGAATTACACCCTCTGGTGCTGAGCTTAACAGTGCCACCAGAGGGTGAAACCATTAATGATACCGTTCCTGACAGTTCCCCCTCCTTAAGGAGTGGCCTCCGGATGCTCCATTCAGCCCTAGGTACAACAGTCCGAGTGGGTGCAGAAAGACTCTAAAAAGTTTCCCTACTGAGTCTGCGGACTTCTTCGCACTTCCAAGGCCAAAGTGCTTTAGTTCACTGAGGGACATATCATCAGAGTCCAAAAATAGGACACGCACCCCACCACCTGGGTCATGAAGTTTGGATCTGGAAATGAAAATTAGCAGGGCAACAGAAGAACCCAAGAACCCATTGGAGGCGGACCACACAGGGGCATTACATTTAGGCTGGGCGACATGCAGGATTGACTCAGCAGCAAGATGGACATCAGTCAGGAAAACATCAGCGGCAAGCTTGGGTGTCAAGAACAGGTTTAGCAGGCACCATGTCATCAGACTGGGCAAAGGGCACCGGGTCATCAGGCTGGGCAAAGGGCACCGGGTCATCAGGCTGGGTAGCAGGCACCGGGTCATCAGACTGCACAAGGGCACCGGGTCATCAGGCTGGACAGCAGGCTCCGGGTCATCAGGCTGGGCAGCAAGCTCTGGGTGATCAGGCTGGGCAGCAAGCTTCGGGTCATCAGGCTGGGCATGAGGCCCTGGGTCATCAGGCTGGGCAGCAGGCTCCAGGCTGTCAGACTACACAAAGGGCATGGGTCATCAGGCTGGGCAGCAGGCTCCGGGTCATCAGGCTGGGCAGCAAGCTCCAGGTCATCAGGATGGGCAGTAAGCTCCGGGTCATCAGGCTGGGCAGGAGGCCCCAGGTCATCAGGCTGGGCAGCAAACAGAGGCACATTAAGTTGGGCAGCAGGCGAAGGCACATCAAGCTGGGCAGCAGGCAGAGGCGCATCAAGCTGGGCAGGAGCACATCAAGCTGAGCAGCGGGCACAGGCCCATCAAGCTGGGCAGTGAGCACAGGCACATCAAGCTGGGCAGCGGGCACAGGCACATCAAGCTGGGCAGCAGGCAGGAGCACATGATGCTGGGCAGCAGGCAGAGGCACATCAAGCCGGGCAGCAGGCACATCCAGCTGGGCAGCGGGCAAAGGCACATCAAGTTGGGCAGCAGGCAGAGGCACAACAAGCTGGATAGCAGGCACAGGTACATCAAGCTGGGCAAAAGGCACAGGCACATCAAGCTGGGCAGCAGGCGTCTTTTGATACCACAGACATCCTTAATAACTCTTATGCAGGAAGTGGATAGATATGGGCACCTATCTAACTTTAAAATTAATTTTGAAAAATCAATGCTCCTACCCAGCCATGTCCCTCAAGAGATGGTGCAGATGCTGAGGAGGGCGTACCCCTTTGTGTGGAAGAAGGACTCCCTGTTCTACTTGGGGGTACATATCACTTCAGATCAAAAAAATGTTATATGACCTTAATTATGCCTCCCTAATGGCAGGGATAAGGGGGACTTAAAGAAATGGACAGGACAATATCTAACATGGTTTGGAAGAGTGAGTGCCATTAACCACTTGACGACCGCCTCACGCCGATGTACGTCGGCAAGGTGGCACGGACAGGCAAAATCACGTACATGTACGTGATTTGCCTTCCGCGGGTGGGGGGTCCGATCGGACCCCCCCCCCGGTGCCCGAGGTGGTCGTCTTTTGTCCCACGGCGATCGGAGGTGAGGGGGAGGCCTTCCGTTCGTGACCCCCCCCTCGCGATCGCCGCCGGCCAATCGAATCATTCCTTTGCTGCTGTATGCTAAACAGCAGCAAAGGAAATTATGTCATCTCTCCTCGGCTCTGTAATTTCCGTTTCGGCCCGAGGAGAGAAGACAGGTATGTGAGTGCACAACACTACACACACACAGTAGAACATGCCAGGCACACAAAACACCCCGATCCCCCCCCCGATCGCCCCCCGATCCCCCCCCAATCATCCCCCCCCCCGTCACAAACTGACACCAGCAGTTTTTTTTTTTTTTTTTTTTCTGATTACTGCATTGGTGTCAGTTTGTGACAGTTACAGTGTTGGGACAGTTAGTATTAGCCCCCTGTAGGTCTAGGATACCCCCCTAACCCCCCCTAATAAAGTTTTAACCCCTTGATCACCCCCTGTCACCAGTGTCGCTAAGCGATCATTTTTCTGATCGCTGTATTAGTGTCGCTGGTGACGCTAGTTAGGGACGTAAATATTTAGGTTCGCCGTCAGCGTTTTATAGCGACAGGGACCCCCATATACCGAATAAATGTTTTAACCCCTTGATGGCCCCCTAGTTAACCCTTTCACCACTGATCACCGTATAACTGTTACGGGTGACGCTGGTTAGTTTGTTTATTTTTTATAGTGTCACTGCACCCGCCGTTTATTACCGAATAAAGGTTTAGCCCCCTGATCGCCCGGCGGTGATATGCGTCGCCCCATGCAGCGTCAGATTAGCGCCAGTACCGCTAACACCCACGCACGCAGCATACGCCTCCCTTAGTGGTATAGTATCTGAACGGATCAATATCTGATCCGCTCAGATCTATACTAGCGTCCCCAGCAGTTTAAAAACGCAGTGTTAGCGGGATCAGCCCAGATACCTGCTAGCACCTGCGTTTTGCCCCTCCGCCCAGCCCACCCAAGTGCAGTATCGATCGATCACTTTCACTTACAAAACACTAAACGCATAACTGCAGCGTTCGCAGAGTCAGGCCTGATCCCTGCGATCGCTAACAGTTTTTTTGGTAGCATTTTGGTGAACTGGCAAGCACCAGCCCCAGGCAGCGTCAGGTTAGCGCCAGTAGCGCTAACACCCACGCACACACCGTACACCTCCCTTAGTGGTATAGTATCTGAACGGATCAATATCTGGTCCGATCAGATCTATACTAGCGTCCCCAGCAGTTTAGGGTTCCCAAAAACGCAGTGTTAGCGGGATCAGCCCTGATACCTGCTAGCACCTGCATTTTGCCCCTCCGCCCAGCCCACCCAAGTGCAGTATCGATCGATCACTGACACTTACAAAACACTAAATGCATAACTGCAGCGTTCGCAGAGTCAGGCCTGATCCCTGCGATCGCTAACAGTTTTTTTGGTAGTATTTTGGTGAACTGGCAAGCACCAGCCCCAAGCAGCGTCAGATTAGCGCCAGTACCGCTAACACCCACGCACGCAGCATACGCCTCCCTTAGTGGTATAGTATCTGAACGGATCAATATCTGATCCGATCAGATCTATACTGGCGTCCCCAGCAGTTTAGGGTTCCCAAAAACGCAGTGTTAGCAGGATCAGCCCAGATACCTGCTAGCACCTGCATTTTGCCCCTCCGCCCGGCCCAGCCCACCCAAGTGCAGTATCGATCGATCACTGTCACTTACAAAACACTTAACGCATAACTGCAGCGTTCGCAGAGTCAGGCCTGATCCCTGCGATCGCTAACAGTTTTTTTGGTAGCTTTTTATTGAACTGGCAAGCGCCAGCGGCCTAGTACACCCCGGTCGTAGTCAAACCAGCACTGCAGTAACACTTGGTGATGTGGCGAGTCCCATAAGTGCAGTTCAAGCTGGTGAGGTGGCAAGCACAAGTAGTGTCGCGCTGCCACCAAGAAGACAAACACAGGCCCGTCGTGCCCATAATGCCCTTCCTGCTGCATTCGCCAATCCTAATTGGGAACCCACCGCTTCTGCAGCGCCCGTACTTCCCCCATTCACATCCCCAACCAAATGCAGTCGGCTGCATGAGAGGCATTTTCTTTATGTCCTCCCGAGTACCCCTACCCAACGAACCCCCCCAAAAAAGATGTGTCTGCAGCAAGCGCGGATATAGGCGTGACACCCGCTATTATTGTCCCTCCTGTCCTGACAATCCTGGTCTTTGCATTGTTGAATGTTTTGAACGCTACCATTCACTAGTTGAGTATTAGCATAGGGTACAGCATTGCACAGACTAGGCACACTTTCACAGGGTCTCCCAAGATGCCATCGCATTTTGAGAGACCCGAACCTGGAACCGGTTACCGTTATAAAAGTTCGTTACAAAAAAAGTGTAAAAAAAAAAAAAATATAAAATAAAAAAAAATAGTTGTCGTTTCATTGTTCTCTCTCTCACTATTCTCTCTCTCTATTGTTCTGCTCTTTTTTACTGTATTCTATTCTGCAATGTTTTATTGTTATTATGTTTTATCATGTTTGCTTTTCAGGTATGCAATTTTTTATACTTTACCGTTTACTGTGCTTTATTGTTAACCATTTTTTTGTCTTCAGGTACGCCATTCACAACTTTGAATGGTTATACCAGAATGATGCCTGCAGGTTTAGGTATCATCTTGGTATCATTCTTTTCAGCCAGCGGTCGGCTTTCATGTAAAAGCAATCCTAGTGGCTAATTAGCCTCTAGACTGCTTTTACAAGCCGTGGGAGGGAATGCCCCCCACCGTCTTCCGTGTTTTTCTCTGGCTCTCCTGTCTCAACAGGGAACCTGAGAATGCAGCCGGTGATTCAGCCAGCTGACCATAGAGCTGATCAGAGACCAGAGTGGCTCCAAACATCTCCATGGCCTAAGAAACCGGAAGCTACGAGCATTTTATGACTTAGATTTCGCCGGATGTAAACAGCGCCATTGGGAAATTGGGGAAGCATTTTATCACACCAATCTTGGTGTCGTCAGATGCTTTGAGGGCAGAGGAGAGATCTAGGGTCTAATAGACCCCAATTTTTTCAAAAAAGAGTACCTGTCACTACCTATTGCTATCATAGAGGATATTTACATTCCCCGAGATAACAATAAAAATGATTAAAAAAAAAATGAAAGGAACAGTTTAAAAATAAGATAAAAAAGCAAAAAAATAATAAATAAAAAAAAAATAAAAAAAAAAAGCACCCCTGTCGCCCCCTGCTCTCGCGCTAAGGCGAACGCAAGCGGCGGTCTGTCGTCAAACGTAAACAGCAATTGCACCATGCATGTGAGGTATCGCCGCGAAGGTCAGATCGAGGGCAGTAATTTTTGCAGTAGACCTCCTCTGTAAATCTAAAGTGGTAACCTGTAAAGGCTTTTAAAGGCTTTTAAAAATGTATTTATTTTGTTGCCACTGCACGTTTGTGCGCAATTTTAAAGCATGTCATGTTTGGTATCCATGTACTCGGCCTAAGATCATCTTTTTTATTTCATCAAACATTTGGGCAATATAGTGTGTTTTAGTGCATTAAAATTTAAAAAAGTGTGTTTTTTCCCCAAAAAATGCGTTTGAAAAATCGCTGCGCAAATACTGTGTGAAAAAAAAATGAAACACCCACCATTTTAATCTGTAGGGCATTTGCTTTAAAAAAATATATAATGTTTGGGGGTTCAAAGTAATTTTTTTGCAAAAAAAAATAACTTTTTCATGTAAACAATGAGTGTCAGAAAGGGCTTTGTCTTCAAGTGGTTAGAAGAGTGGGTGATGTGTGACATAAGCTTCTAAATGTTGTGCATAAAATGCCAGGACAGTTCAAAACCCCCCCAAATGACCCCATTTTGGAAAGTAGACACCCCAAGCTATTTGCTGAGAGGCATGTCGAGTCCATGGAATATTTTATATTGCGACACAAGTTGCGGGAAAGAGACACATTTTTTTTTTTTTTTTTTTTTGCACAAAGTTGTCACTAAATGATATATTGCTCAAACATGCCATGGGAATATGTGAAATTACACCCCAAAATACATTCTGCTGCTTCTCCTGAGTACGGGGATACCACATGTGTGAGACTTTTTGGGAGCCTAGCCGCGTACGGGACCCCGAAAACCAAGCACCGCCTTCAGGCTTTCTAAGGGCGTGAATTTTTGATTTCACTCTTCACTGCCTATCACAGTTTCGGAGGCCATGGAATGCCCAGGTGGCACAAAACCCCCCCAAATGACCCCATTTTGGAAAGTAGACACCCAAAGCTATTTGCTGAGAGGTATAGTGAGTATTTTGCAGACCTCACTTTTTGTCACAAAGTTTTGAAAATTGAAAAAAGAAAAAAAAATGTTTTTTCTTGTCTTTCTTCATTTTCAAAAACAAATGAGAGCTGCAAAATACTCACCATGCCTCTCAGCAAATAGCTTGGGGTGTCTACTTTCCAAAATGGGGTCATTTGGGGGGGTTTTGTGCCACCTGGGCATTCCATGGCCTCCGAAACTGTGATAGGCAGTGAAGAGTGAAATCAAAAATTCACGCCCTTAGAAATCCTGAAGGCGGTGATTGGATTTCGGGGCCCCGTACGCGGCTAGGCTCCCAAAAAGTCCCACACATGTGGCATCCCCATACTCAGGAGAAGCAGCTAAATGTATTTTGGGGTGCAATTCCACATATGCCCATGGCCTGTGTGAGCAATATATCATTTAGTGACAACTTTGTGCAAAAAAAAAAAAAAGTGTCACTTTCCCGCAACTTGTGTCAAAATATAAAATATTCCATGGACTCAATATGCCTCTCAGCAAATATCTTGGGGTGTCTACTTTCCAAAATGGGGTCATTTGGGGGGGTTTTGTGCCACCTGGGCATTCCATGGCCTCCGAAACTGTGATAGGCAGTGAAGAGTGAAATCAAAAATTTTCACCCTTAGAAATCCTGAAGGCGGTGCTTGGTTTTCGGGGCCCCGTACGCGGCTAGGCTCCCAAAAAGTCCCACACATGTGGTATCCCCATACTCAGGAGAAGCAGCTGAATGTATTTTGGGGTGCAATTCCACATAGGCCCATGGCCTGTGTAAGCAATATATCATTTAGTGACAACTTTTTGTAAATATTTTTTTTTTTTTGTCATTATTCAATCACGTGGGACAAAAAAAATAAATATTCAATGGGTTCAACATGCCTCTCAGCAATTTCCTTGGGGTGTCTACTTTCCAAAATGGGGTCATTTGGGGGGTTTTGTACTGCCCTGCCATTTTAGCACCTCAAGAAATGACATAGGCAGTCATAAACTAAAAGCTGTGTAAATTCCAGAAAATGTACCCTAGTTTGTAGACGCTATAACTTTTGCGCAAACCAATAAATATACGCTTATTGACATTTTTTTTACCAAAGACATGTGGCCGAATACATTTTGGCCTAAATGTATGACTAAAATTTAGTTTATTGGATTTTTTTTATAACAAAAAGTAGAAAATATCATTTTTTTTCAAAATTTTCGATCTTTTTCCGTTTATAGCGCAAAAAATAAAAACTGCAGAGGTGATCAAATACCATCAAAAGAAAGCTCTATTTGTGGGAAGAAAAGGACGCAAATTTCGTTTGGGTACAGCATTGCATGACCGCGCAATTAGCAGTTAAAGCGACGCAGTGCCAAATTGGAAAAAGACCTCTGGTCCTTAGGCAGCATAATGGTCCGGGGCTCAAGTGGTTAAAATGTGTATATTACTTAGAATTATCTACATACTACACACAGTCCCCAGATACAGAAGGCTTTTGTAGCATTTGTGTGGAATAACAAACGACCAAGGTTGGCCTATGACATCTTGCGTAGAAGTAAGACAGAGGGAGGAATGGGGCTACCTGACATATCAGTGTATTATAAGGCAATGTCGCTGGTTCGAATCTTGAACTGGTGCCATGACTCCTCTAGTAAAATGTGGGTCCCACTAGAGAAAACAATAGCGGGGAGGAACTTAGCAGGAGCCCCTTGGATTCCGAGTATGTTAAGAGGATTCTTGAAATGGACATCTCCCCTGACTTGGAACTCTTTGTCAATATGGGATAATTTGAATAAAACAGGAGAGTACTTTCCCGAGGTGTCCCCCCTTAGCTCCACTGGAGGGATTCCCATGGTTTCCACCGAGGGAGGGAGGGGGATTTCTGGGGGCATGGGGACAGGATGGAGATATCACGTGTGGTAAGTTTGCCCCACGGGGGACCCTATCAACTTACCCGGAGCTGGTTACAGCTCTAGGGAATATACCCACATCAGGATGGAGATATAATCAAATGACATGCTTCTTCAATAAGATGGAACCCCCACTAAGACCATTAAACTCAATTATGGTGTTCGAAGGCCAGTGTGTGCATCTGAGGGATGCTAGACATCTGTTGTCTCAGATGTACAGACTGATACTCGGTGCCCAAAAGAGTACAGACCCATACTTTATTAGGGAATGGGAAAGAGAATTAAATAAGGAACTGTCAGATGAACAAATTAAAAAAATGATTAAATCAACTTATTCAACATCCATAAGTTTGTACGTTCAGGAAATTACCTATAAATTCATGACAAGGTGGTATAGGACACCAGTAAGATTAACTCAGATGTGCCCAGTGGCAGATTCCCGGTGTTGGAGACGGTGGGGTACATTTCTCCACCTGTGGTGGGAATGCCCCAAGATCAAAGCATTTTGGGTAGCAATTGCACCATGGATAGAAAAACTGACCCCTAGACCTATGGAGTTTACACCTCTAAGCTTCCTATTCCATGGAACGCCAGGCTCCATTAAAGCTTACAGGAAGAGCATTACACCAGACTTATTGAATGCAGCTAAATTATTAATCCCCAGGTTTTGGAAACAAATTGCCTGCCCAACACTAGAGGACTGGAAAAAGGAGGTTAACCGGATAATGGAAGCTGAAAGGTGGACTAAAGTAGTGAGGGACCAAAAAGAGGAATTTGAGAAGATATGGGCAGGCTGGATACAGTGTGCATCTGAGATGGGCTAGGAGAAGAGACAGGGAATGGGAAGGCAGGGGGGTAGTGGATGCATAAGGTCCCTAGTATTGCTGCTTATGGTCTTAGACATAGAGGAATAAAGAGCCGAATTATGAACCTTGACCAGGATTGATTTATGTTGTTTTGTTTTTTTTCTCTCTTTTTCATTTCCTTCTTCCCCTTTGGCCTCCCCACCAATTTTTTTCTTGCCTAGATAGTGTGGAGTGAGATGCCTGCCCCTAACGAGGAGAGAGAGAGAAAGAGAGAAAGAGAGAGAGAGAGAGTCAAGTCATGCGGAAGTAGTGGGGGGATGGGAAGGTGGGTGGAGGGTTTGTCAATCAAAATGGGGGGAGGACTGGGTCAAGAAGTTTGCTCATATGCAATAAGGTTGATAATATTTTTGTCACATGGTATAATTATTTCTAACACTATGGCTATTAGAGGCCTCTTATATTATATGAGGTTTTGGTAAACACGTGGAAGTAGAAGAGGGGATCATTCCTTTTTTTTTTTTTTTTTTGGAGTGTCACTTAGAGTTGGGGTATTAGGCCATGAAGGCCATTATACACAATTATGGATAATCAATATTTATTCACATGGCACATTTTTTCTTTTTTTTTTTACTACTAAAATGAACAAGACACCATGGTCAACAGTGACTTCTTTGTGGGGTGGTGGGGTGGGGTGGTCTTTTTTTTTTTTTTTTCCTCTTTTGACACAGGAGGGTATAGTAGGAGAATACATGACTTAAAGTAGAAGAAATGGAGTGGGAAGGGATAGAGCAGACCTACCCTAGGGATGGCAGGGAGGAGGGGGGGAGAAGGAGGGAATTAATAACCCTTTTTTTTTTTGTTATTTGTTTTTTTGGAGGGGGAAAGGATAGAATAACTGGTAAACTTTTGACAAGATAGCTTCGTACTTAATTTTTTCTTGTAATGTTAATCCCTGTGTATCTTAATGTAAACTATGAAATACAAGAATGTGTATAATATTGAATTGAGATGATGAAATCTATGATTAAAATACAAATTTTTATTATAAAAAAAAGCTGGGCAGCAGGCACATCAAATTGGGCAATGGGCACAGGCACATCAAGCTGGGCAGCAGGCGGAGGCACATCAAGCTGGGCAGCAAGCAAAGGCACATCAGGCTGGGCAGCGAACAGAGGCACATCAGGCTGGGCAGCGGACAGAGGCACATCAGGCTGGGCAGTGGACAGAGGCACATCAGGTTGGGCAGCAGGCACAGGCACATCAAGCTGGGCAGCAGGCACATCAAGCTGGGCAGCAGGCACATCAGGCTGGGCAGCGGACAGGGGCACATTAGACTGGGCAGCAGACAGAGGCACATCAGGCTGGGCAGCAGACTCTGGGTCATCTGGTTGGGTAGCAGGCTTCAGGTCATCTGGCTGGGTAGCAGGCTTCGGGTCATCTGGCTGGACAGCAGACACTAAAACATCAGGCCGGGCAGCGCGCACCATATCACCAGGCTGGGTAATGGGTACCAGCTCAACAAGCTGGGTAACGGGTACCAGCCCAGTAGGCTGGGTAATGGGCACTGGCCCAGCAAGCTGGGCAACTGGCACCGGCCCAGCAAGCCGGATGACTGATACCCGCTCAACAGGCCGGGTGACAGGCACCGGTTCAGCAGGCTGGGTAGCAGGCACCGTCTCCACAGACTGGGTAATGGGCACCGGCTCTGCAGGCTGGGTAACGGGCACCGGTCAGAAACCATGAAAACAGACCAAGACAGAAGTACAGTTAAATCACACTTGTTTAATAATAAAAATAAAAAGAACAAACATAGTCGAAACAAGCCAAAGTTTAGTAACCGGAACGGATAGTCAGCCAAGCCAGAAGTCAGGGACCAAAGTAGTGGAACAGCAAGCAGGATCCGGAGCCAGAAGGGATGTCAGCAAAGCCAGTCTTTAAACAGGAATGCAGGAGATGTTTCTTGTGATGTTGACCAAGGTGAAGGTAGAGCTCCTCTGGACTGGATGGCTTATGTAGGCAGGACTGACAAGCAGGATATTGACAACAGCTGAGTAACTGTGGAGAGAGATGGGAGCTGGCAGCTGAGCAGCCAGTTCAGATAAGGAAGGGCTGAGCCCAGCCCTGACAGCACTCCCTCCTCAACGACCCCATGCCCTTGGAGGACCACCAGGCTTGAGGGGAAAACATCTATGGAAATCACAGAGGAGGACAGCGGCATGTACGTCCGAGGATGAGACCCAAGAGCGTTCCTCCAGGCCGTACCCTTTCCAATGCACCAGGTACTGTATGCGCCCACGGAACCTATGAGAGTCAACAATGGACTGTACTCCATACTCCTCATGGTTCTCAACCTGTACAGGGTGAGGATGTGGCACCGAGGTGGTAATGCACTTGCAGATCAAAGGTTTTAATAAGGAGACATGAAATACATTCAAAATACGCATATTAGAAGGAAGGTCTAATGCGTAAGCCATTGGGTTAATCCTGCGAAGAATACGGAAAGGCCCAATAAACCGAGGTGCAAACTTTAGTGAGGGAACACGAAGTTGGAGATTGCGAGATGACAGCCAGACCTTGTCCCAAACCTGGTAGGAAGGCGCAGGCAGGCATCTGCGGTCAGCATGGAGTATGTACCTATCATTAGCATGATGCAAAGTCTCCTGGACTTGTGCCCAAGTGGAACGAAGACCTCCTCCTCTAACGCAGGAATACTCTGTGGAACAAACAAGTCAGGCAACATGGAAGGTTGGAAACCTTAATTCGCCATAAACTGGGACAGTCGGGAAACAGAATTCAAGGCACTGTTGTGAGCAAACTCTGCCCACAGTAATAGGTCTGACCAGTTGTTATGATGGTCAGAAATATAGCAATACAGCCTGCATCAGCCCTTCAACATACAGAGTAACCCAAGGATGAGAATATACAACAGGGGCGTCAAAATATGCAACAGCATGATAGAGCCTCTAGACCCATCAGCCAAAGAAGAAAAACGGGGAACCTATCAAGAGAATATATATATATATATATATATATATATATATATATATATATATATAGTGTATACGGAAATAACGGGTTCCTCTGTATGTTGAAGGGCTAATGCAGGCTGTATGGACGGTCAGTCATGTGGAGGAGTTTTTTGTTCAAATGAGTGTGCTATTGACATGTACGTTTTCGTATATTTTGATTGATGTTCTACATACATTCAAGCACTTCTATGTCATGTGATTTTTGTATTGTCATTGTATTTATATTGTATTTTACATTCCAGAAGTGGCAAATTGTTCCTGATGAAGAATTTATTTACATGTTTCGAAACGCGTTGGCCTCTCACTCATGAATGATGTTAATTTTTTCATTTATGGAGTGTGATTATTGCCATTTCTGTCACTTTTTTGAATATGTTACCATTGATATGTATGTGGTTGTCTTTATAGAAATACTTAGTGAATTTTTAAAAAAAAAATCTTTTGTATCAATAAATTCATAATTTTATCAAATAGTCTTTATATTTTTTTAATAATTGCCCATAAAATCCCATGTTTTGAGGTTTCTTCCTTTTTTCTTCAAATTTGAAGGGATGGTGGCAATTTATATGCCAACCTTTGATAGTCTATTTAATTCCTTAAGTCTTTAAGGGTGGACAATACACCCCAATCCTCACTTTGACTCCCTTAGCTTGACGTGGACCCCAATTATAGATATTTTTTTCTCTTAAAAAAACCTTGTTTTGAAATTACAGGGACGGTCCTCTTTTAAGGGGAAACCTCCTTTTTCTAGTCTTTCAAGATTGGTCTACCTGTGTTTAGGTCAATATTTACTTTTGTGTTCATTTTGTCTCTGTTCTCTTTCCTCACTCTTTCATAGTCTCACTAAAGTATTGGAGAAAAAATGTGCCTTGCACTGGCATATACAGTCTCTGGGAAGGTACATTCAGGAAAACATCAATCCAATTGGAGTGAGAATTCAGATTTTCCCCATTTTGGATCATATCTCAAATGATTTGAAGAAAAATTGGGAAACCAAACTGAATGATTGCTGTAGAAATTTGATGCTACTATTACAAGATGAATATAAACAGCAACTCAGCACTTTGGACATAGAGATTGGTGCCCTCTATACGCGATTGATTCCACTAAAGGTACATGAGGATTATACAGGCCTCAACGAAAAACTTAGAGAACATCTGAAGGAATTTAGCAAAACTATCCTTCAAAAAAAAAAGAAAATAAATATTGGAGGGACAAAAACGCTTTTGGTGAAAATCGAGCTTACAGATGGCACCAAGGTAGGAATTTCAAAAATAAAACAAAAAAATCTTCTACAAATCAGGATAGAAATGATTACAGTTCTGACACACCGTCTAACACTTCTTCCTCAGCCTCTTTCCATACAGATCGTACCCTTAGAAAGAGAAAGGGCCCATTTGCCAAACAAGAGATGGAAGGCGGACTTAAACAGACTAATAAGAAACAAATTACAGACATACCACAGATGCACACACCACGTGGAGGTAAAGTTAGGGGTCCCTCTAGGCACCCCCAAATCAACAATGAAGGGGTGAAAGGATCCAATATAGACAAGGGTAAAACAACAAAGATCTTTAAATATCTGGGAGCAGTCCCCAAAAATCAAACTCAACGTGACTATTTTTTAGACAAAATCAGTCTGACACAAGCACTATCAGCACAGAAGGAACAGGAACCCACTTTGATGCACACCACTCAACAGGCAAATTGAATATCATCAATCTGTCATCACACGTACTCACTGATGCACAAAAACAAGTTTTTTCTTTAGGGCTGTCCTTTTGCCCTTATAAAAGTCTGGATAACTTTGATACAGTGCAAGATATCTATCTCTTCACTTTTTAAAAGCATGTATAAGAAACCAACCACATGGGAGGAAGTAGTTGCTCCTAATCTCATGGCAGGGGATTTTAAGGCCCTCCGTGACCTGAATCTGCTCCTACAGGAAAGTAAGTCATCCAATGATGTATGGGAAGACGCCTTGGATAGTGAAGACAGTGAAAACGAGGAACAATGTGTTAGACAACAATCAATACAGTTTAAGAGGAAATCACATAGATTTCCTACATGAAGTCAGAATCCAGCCTTGGCTCTGTTTGTTAACCACCTCAATACAAGGCACTTAAACCCCCGTCCTGCCCAGACCAATTTTCAGCTTTCGGTGCTCTCACACTTTGAATTACAATTACTAAGTCATGCAACACTGTACCCAAATTAAATTTGTGTCCTTTTTTTCACATAAATAGAGCTTTCTTTTGGTGGTATTTAATCACTAATGGGTTTTTTTATTTTTTGTGCTATAAATAAAAAAAGACCGTAAATTTTGTGAAAAAATGCCCTTTTCTTTGTTTTTGTCATAGAATTTAGCAAATTACTAATTTGTCTTTATACATTTTGGCCAAAATTTATACTGCTATATATCTTTGGTAAAAAAATAACCCAAATTAGTGTATATTATTTGGTCTTTGTGAAAGTTATAGAGTCTAAAAACTATGGTGCCAATCACTGAAAATTGAAAACATCTGATCAGGCCTTCAGTACATCAGGTGAATCTAATTTCTTCAGGTACTAACAAGTCAGAAAAGTACAAATACCCCCCCATGACCCCTTTTTAGAGATTCGAAGGTATTAAATAAGTAGCATGGTGAGTTTTTTTAAGTTGTAATTTTTTCCCAAAATTCTTTGCAAAAGGAAGATTTTTTTTTTTTACAAAATTGTCATCATAACTGGTTATTTCTCTCACAGAACATATGCATACAACAAATTACACCCCAAAATACATTCTGCTACTCCCCAAACACCCCAACATATAATCTTTGAACGGTTATTTTTTTCCAGAATTTTTGGAAAATGTGGAAAAAAATGAAAACGCATTTTTTTTTTACACAAAGTTGTCCATTTATAAGATATTTCCAACACATAGCAAATACATAGCAAAAATGACACCCCAAAATACATTCTGCTACTCCTCCTGAGTATGGCAATACCACATGTGTGGGACTTTTACACAGCCTGGCCACATACAAAGGCCCAACATTGAAGTAGCACCATCAGGCGATCTATGAGCATAAATTGCACATCTCATTTCTCAACCACCTATTACATTTTTGAAGGCCCTGGAGCACCAGGACAATGGAATTGCCCACAAAATGACACCATTTTGGAAAGCAAACACCCCAACGTATAATCTATGAGGCATAATGAGTCTTTTGAATGGTTATTTTTTTTCCATACGTTTTTGGAAAATGTGGAAAAAAAATAAAAACGCATTTTTTTTTACACAAAGTTGTCCGTTTATAAGATATTTCCAACACATAGCAAATACATAGCAAAAATGACACCCCAAAATACATTCTGCTACTCCTCCTGAGTATGGCGATACCACATGTGTGGGACTTTTACACAGCCTGGCCACATACAAAGACCCAACATTGAAGTAGCACCATCAGGCGATCTACGAGCATAAATTGCACATCTCATTTCTCAACCACCTATTACACTTTTGAAGGCCCTGGAGCACCAGGACAATGAAATTGCCCACAAAATGACCCCATTTTGGAAAGCAAATACCCCAACATAACATCTATGAGGCATAATGAGTCTTTTGAACAGTTATTTTTTTTCCAGAAGTTTTTGGAAAATGTGGAAAAAAAATAAAAACACATTTTTTTTTACACAAAGTTGTCCATTTATAAGATATTTCCAACACATAGCAAAAATTACACCCCAAAATACATTCTGCTACTCCTCCTGAGTATGGAGATACCACATGTGTGAGACTTTTACACAGCTTGGCCACATACAGAGGTCCAACATCCAAGTAGCACCATCAGGCATTCTAGGAGCATACATTACATAGATAATTTCCTGGCAACCTATCAATGTTTAAGGCCCTACACATAGCATGTACATACCAAGAATTACAATCCAAAATAAATTCTATTGCGGAAAGGGTAAAAAAAAAAGTATTAGTAGTAGTGTCCACATAAGAGAGCACTGGTCCAGGCAGCAGTCAGGGATGTGCTTAGCGACAGCAATAGTAATTATCCAGGCAGCAGGCAGGAATATTGTCTATAGTCAGCACAAGGATATTGTCAGCACAGCCAAAGCATTTGTCCATAGAAATTGTCCAGGCAGAGACAGCCAGCACAGCCATAAGATTGGTCCTGGTACACTGTTACCTGCAGACACTCATTATCGTACCACTCTCCAGTCCTTCATAAACATACTGCCTCTTGCTACAGCTAATTATTTGCATAGTCCAGGTAGCAGGCAGAGGTGTGGTCCGTTCATGCGGCAGACAAAGGCATGATGGCAGTAAGTCAGCAGCAGGCTGAGGGCCGCAATTGGGTAAGACCTGTGCACAGAGGCACAGGGGTAGAGGCTTCGACCCACCCAAATCTCTATAAAGCCTCTGGACTCTAGACCCTAGTCCGGAAATTAAAAAACACGGAGAAAACAAAAAAAACTATTCTGGAGCCCCTTACAGTACATATGTGAGACCCTTGTGTACTACAGTAGTAGGGCAACAGATCAGTCCAAGTGGTAGGCAAAAGCGTAGTCCATAAAACAGGCCAGGATCAGTTCATGTGCAAGCAGTCCAAGCGGTAGGCAGAAGCATAGTCACAAAACAGGCCAGGGTCAGTTCACGTGGAGGCAGTCCAAACGGTAGGCAGAGGCATAGCCACAAAACAGGCCAGGGTCAGTTCACGTGCAAGCAGTCCAAACGGTGGGCAGAGGCATAGTCACAAAACAGGCCAGGGTCAGTTCATGTGGAAGCAGTCCAAACGGTTGGCAGAGCCATAGTCAAAAAACAGGCTAGGGTCAGTTCACGTGGAAGGCAGTGGCATGGTTATTTGGGGAAGCATGGAAAATGGTGAGCACAGATGATGAAAATGGGGAAAATATGGGCTAATATTTTAGGGATGTATGATAAAGTTCGAAGCATTCACTAATGCAAAGGCCAGGTTAGGAGGGACACTGGGGACAATGGAAGCTGGTATCTTTTCGAAACCCTCTTCTGCTGCACATGCGACATCTTTGGCCTGCTTCCAATGGTGGAATGTTGTATAGGAAGTGGCATTCATGAACTCGGCTAACAGCATCAGAGCGAAGGTCTTCTGGGGTAGTCTTTGTTGATAGATGAGGGACGTGACTACTACTTCTATGAATTTTAGGAAGGGGCGGGGCTTTCTGTGGATTTTGTGTAGACTATGTAGGAATTGTAAACGGCCAAATGGATGAGATAAATTGCTACCTTCCTGTACCAGAATCGGGACCTCCTTATTGACAAATAGGGCTGAATCATTTGATCATTGAAATCCACCCCCCATGTAGAGATTATAATCTTGGACACGTGTCGGTTTTTCAATGGGACCTCGTCTTCACTGAACTACAACTGTAGTGTCATCATGAATGGTGGACATCATGTACATGTTCCTGTTATCCTTCCACCTCAAGGCCAGCACTTCATTGCATCTCAGTGTTGCTCTTTCCCCCCTTTGCAGCTTTTTGTTTACTATAGATTTTGGAAAGCCCTTCCTATTTTTTCTTGAGGTTCCGCAGGCCAGGGTTTTTTCGATATATATATATGTCTGAAAAGGGGCAGGCTGGTATAAAAGTTGTCAAGGTATATATGATATTCTTTTTTCAGAAGTGGGTAAGCCAGGTCCCATATGATTTTTCCAGTTGTGCCCATGTAGGCCGGGCACTCAGGGGGCTGGAGCTGGGAATCTCTTCCTTCACATATGCGGAACACATACAGATATCCCGTAGCTCTCTCACAGAGCTTGTAAAATTTTACTCCGTATTTGGCCTTTTTGCTAAGAATATATTGTTTTATTCCTAGCTGGCCTGAAAATGGTATCAGGGACTCATCCACACATATATGCTTCTCGGGGACATAGAGTTCTGCAAATCATTGGGAAAATAAATTTATCAGTGGGCGAATCTTATATAACTTATCGGAATTTGGATGATTGCGGGGAGGGCACTGGGTGTTGTCGTTAAAATGAAAGAATCTCATAATCATCTCATATCGGGACCTGGGCATTGCGGCAGAATACATGGGCCTATGGTGGATGGGATTGGTGGACCAATAGGCATGTCCTTCATTTTTTTTTGTAAGCCCCATGTTTAGGGTGAGGCCCAATTTGAACTCCAAATTTAGATCTCTCTACTCAAACGGACAGGCATAAGGTGATTGGGGGTTGCTGGCAATATGCTGCTGTGCATACAAATTTGTCTAGTCCACAATGAATTGCAGCAAAGTGTCAGGCAAAAACAGGTGAAAGCAATCGATTTCTGTGAAATTTTGGGTGTTGGCCTGCACACCTGGCTGTGCTGTGAAAGGGGGAATAATTGGTGATCCCGAGTTGGAAGGCAGCCATGTTGGGTTGGCAAGACCATCTGGCATGTATGTAGCAGCCCTGGCTCTTGGGGGATGTGACACTCCAGTAGTTGGGGGAGTTGAATTTCCTGTGCTGGTACTCAGGTGTGATGTGGCAGCACTGGTACTGAGCCTGGGCATTTGTACAGGGGCCTATCGCTGGCGGCAGCACTGGTACTGGGCCTTTGTTCCTGGGGCCTATTGCTGGCGGCAGCACTGGTACTGGGCCTGGGAATATAATCCTGGTTGCTTGCAGCTGCCTGGTTTCCAGAGTGTCGTGCCCTTTTAGGAGGCACCCATTCTTCATCCGAATCATTACTACTCTCGATTGGTTCAAATGCCGAATTTGATTCGCATTAAGAATTGGAATCTGATGAGAACTCCCCGGTGCTCTCATCAGTCATGGAGAGGATCTGGAATGCCTCCTCACTAGTATATACTCTTTTGGACATGGCTGTGTGGCGGGTAGCTGTGCGACGGGTGAAAGATGGGTGGCAGGTGACAGTCACTGATGGACTGTGCGATGGGTGGCAGGTGACGTTCACTGAGAGGTGATGATGGTGTGATGGGCGATGGTCACTGATGGGTGACAGCCGAGGGGTCACTGATGGGTGACAGGCCACGGACGGTGATGGGTGATGGTCACAGATGGTTGACAGGCGACGGTCACTGATGGGCAACAGGGCATGGTCACTGATGGGTGACGGGTGCACCGCTGATGGTCACTGATGGGTGACAGGTGACAAGGCACGGTCACTGATGGGTGACAGGTGATGGTCACTGATGGTTGACAGGCGACGGTCACTGATGGGCGACAGGGCATGGTCACTGATGGGTGACGGGTGCACCGCTGATGGTCACTGATGGGTGACAGGTGACAAGGCACGGTCACTGATGGGTGACAGGTGATGGTCACTGATGGGTGACAGGCCACGGATGGTGATGGGTGATGATCACAGATGGTTGACAGGCGACGGTCACTGATGGGTGACGGGTGCACCGCTGATAGTCACTGATGGGTGATGGGTGACAGGGCACTGTCACTGATGTGTGATGGTGACAGGGCACGGTCACTGATGGGTGACGAGTGATGTGTGATGGGGCATGGTCACTGATGGGTGACAGGTGACAGGGCACGGTCACTGATGGGTGACGGTTGCGCCGCTGATGGTCACTGATGGCAGTCTCTTATGTGACAGGTGCACTTTTATGGGGTGACTGTTGGGTGACAGATGACAATTGGGGGGGCGATGGGACAGGTGTGGTGTTGGTGCAGACACTACTAAACATAGATCTGCAACTCACTGCTCCTAGCTCTTCTCTCCTCACACTGGAAACGGTGCATGAGGAGAGAAGAGCTGGTAACAGCTAGTGACAGCTCTATGTTTATATTTAGTGATCGGCTGTGAATGGATCACAGACGATCACGTGGTACATAGCCCTGGCCAATGGCTGTGTACTATAGTCGGTGATGAGCAGTGTTTCCGGGAACATGCCGCCACCGACGTGCACGCGTAGCGTGCACACAATCGCGTGTATGCGCCGTGCAATGCGGCGAGTTACCATTCGTGATCGGCCGTGACTTCATCACGGCCGATCACGTGGTAAACAGCCATGCCCAGTGGATGTTCACCCCTGTCGGTGACGAGCGGTGTCTCTGTGACACGCTGCCACCGACAGTACAGGGCTGCGCGCACACGATCGCGTGCATGCCCTGTTTAAATGAGCTCACGTCATATGACATCCACCCAGAACTAGAGCCTTACCGTCCCGCCATTATATGACAGTGGGCGGTAGGCTAGTGGTTAAACAAACAACCAGGGAAATAGAATCATTGAACAATGATAGGACAATAAAAAATCTTAGTCTCGAACAACAAAATGCATTAAAATCCTTAAAAAATAATCTTGAAATAACAATTAAGGGGTCAGACAAAGGTGGTAACATCGTTTTGATGGATAATTCCAAATATGAAGACATGTGTTTCAGGATTCTCAATAATCGAAAATGTTATCGGAAAATCTCAGCCTCACTAGTAGATAAATTAAATCAGGAGTTTTATCTCCTGGTCGACGAAGCACATATGACAGGGGCTATTACCAGTGAAATGCTGGAATTCATACGTACCAGACACCCCCGCACTCCTACAATGTGTGCACTTCCCAAAGTACATAAAAACCTCCTTAACCCCCCAGGCCGACCCATTATTTCCGGTAACAGTAATATCTCATAAGGTATTAGGTCATTGACCAACATTTAAGACCTCATGTCTTAGAATTGGTGTCCTATACCAAGGTCACCATTCACTTATTGCAAATATTGGATGACCTGGTAATTCCAGATTCGGCAATCTTGGTTACCATAGATGTCAAATCTTTATACAACAGTATACCCCATGATCTAGTGCTGGCTGCTGTCAGTCATGTCCTACATCAAAAAGCAACTTCAGAGTGGAAGTTTAATAAGTTTATACTAGAGATGTTGAATTTCATCCTGAGACACAATGTCTTTCTTTTCAAGAGTTCCCACTACCTCCAGGTACAGGGTGTTGCTATGGGGACGTGTTGCGCCCCCTCCTACGCAAACCTGTACCTGGGGGAGTGGGAAAAAATGTTTCTATCCAATGACCAGCTGGCAACTTATACACAATATATCATTCTTTGGCAAAGATTTATTGATGATATCTTTTTAGTATGGAATGGTCCGGAATAAACTTTGAAGGAATGCCTAAAAGTCATGAACAGTAATGAATTCAATTTATTTTTTACAATGTCCTGACTATCAGAAGATTAATTTCTTGGACATCAATATCTATAAAATCAGGATGGGAAACTTGCCAGTAGACTTTACAGGAAGGAAACTGCCGGCAACACTCTTTTACATGACGACAGCTTCCATCCGGAGCCTCTGAAGAAGTCCATACCCTTCGGCCAATTCCTACGTTTGAAATGGAATTGTACCACTTTTGAAACCTTTCAAGCCAAAGTGGATGAATTGAGTAAGAGATTGTTGGCTAGGGGATACTCAAAATCTTCCCTAAGGAAAGCCTCAACCGCGTCAAGGACAAAGATAGACATGAGTTAATCTTCAAAACAAAAAAAAGAAACAAGATGATGCAACAAGAATCATCATAAGATACTCCAATGAACACAAGACTGTGAGGAAGATCCCCACCAAACATTGGTCTATCCTTACCAAGGATTCAATTTTGGGCGATCTGGTTACTTCTAGACTGCAGATCACCTTTAGAAAAGCAGGCTCCCTGGGTGAAATGCTTACTCAAAGTGAATATAAAGGCAATCAAAGACAGGATCCCTGCAAGGTATGGGGTACTTATTCCTGTGGGTCCTGTTCCCTTTGCACAGTAATTGGCAAAAGAACATATTTTTAATTGCCCAATGGTGAACGTTTCCGCATGAAACATTTTGCCAACTGCAAAACCCAGGGAGTTGTCTATCTCGTACAATGCCAATGTGGGGCTTTTTATGTTGGGAAGACTCGACAAGAATTAGGACAGCGAGTTAGTAAACATCTACAGAATATGTGAATTGGCAATCTGTACCTTCTTCTTGGAAGACATGTGGCCAAGAGGCATTAATATAGAATGCCATCTGTCAATTTTACAGTTTTAGATCGAGTGCATATTCCAACTAGAGGGGGATTGGAATAAAATCTAATTACAGCGCGAAATGCGCTGGATTAGACACCTGGATGCTACCACCCCACCTGGCCTCAATGAGGCAGAAAGCTTCAGGCCCTTCTTGGAGGGCTTCAGCTCAGGTAAAACGAATTAAATAATAAAAATTTCCATCTTGTATAGCATAACATATTTTAACCAGCCTTGGATCTACTCTCATTTTTCTCATGGTGATCTATGACGAATTTGTACATATATATTCCCGGTCTTCTCCCCTTTTTAATCTCCCCATTCTGTTTTTCTTTTTGTAGGGTTATCAGGATGACACTATCTATTTGGTGTTGTTCTTTAGTTCATCATTAACACTTTCATATCTAGATGCAGTTTTTGATATTTCATCTATTCATTGTTATTTGGTATATGCCATGTTTCTATATGTTCTTGAATGTCCATCGTACTCTGTGAATAGACAAGAATCCTCTTCTTTATCCTTCGTCCTTTTGCAGTGTCTGTGGCCATCAATATTCCCCCGGCACAAGTAGGCCCCCTTTTTATTTGGGGGCCTTTCTTCCTCCTGAATTGTCTGATCCTGATGCTTTTAGCATCACTCTGACTATGTCAGGAGGGCTCATATGTGTCTGGGGTTTTAGTCCTTCCTTTTTTTGGGAATTCTTTTTCCTCAATCTGTGATGCATGGTTATTTTTCTGTGGGTCCCCTTACTATTATTTTTTGATTGAGGGTTTCCCTCATATGCCCAAGCCCAGGCATAGATCCTTCCATCTTCCCACAGAGACCGGGAATTTTGACAGCGGATGAAAGAATTTTTTTTTTTTCACCTCTGACGTCTCATTCTCTTATCTCTACGCCTCCGCCTTTTGTTTACATTGACCGGCTGCTTATCCGCCTTTGGCGTATTGCATCCGACCAATGTTGTGTCACCCAGCTGTTTCCGCCTATGGAAATGTCCATCGGGGTGATGTGCAGTCATTGGTGGTGGCTCCGCCCCCCATAGCGGAGCTCCCGCTATCTACGAGCACTTCCTTTCCACCCCACGTGACATGCGGCAGCGTCCACTTGTTGTTGTGACGCTCCTACCTTCACGCTTGAGATGATGATGTCGGGTCAGCTCACTGGGTGACGCAGCTACGTCATCACGCCATGACCAGCGAAGGTCGTCACTAGCTGATTTTTTTCTTCTTGTCGATGAATCCTTTGTTGGAGCGGTGCATCTGGGTGATGATGTCATGGCCGGTGCTCCATCTTACGTTGTCTCCCTGCACACTGGAAGATTCATTAGGCTGTATTGGGCTTTATAAGGAGGACGCCGGGAACCCTAGAGGTGCAATCCTTCTTCCATGCTATTTTTGCCTGGTTGTCCATGCAATCTCCATGTCTATGCAATCTACATTTTGAAAAGGAGGGGATATTTTTTTCTTCTTTTTTTATTTCCTCCTGCTGACACTATGGCTTTTTTTGATTAAAATACTTTTTGGGGATCCTAAACTACTGACCCATAGTTTATAAGTACAATATATTTTGGGGATTTTGGGTTGGCTTGCAAAAACTTTTTTTTTTTTTTCAATGGCGATTCATGCCCTGGGTCTTGTAGCATTCTCTTTTGGAGGGGTGATTTGCCCATTGAGCAGGTTCACCTATATAGTTCTAATTGACGCAGACCCATTATTATTTTTGTTTAATTTGGGGCCTAGAATTCATTCATTTATTTATATATATTATTTTGTTATATTTAGGTTGCTCTTCCGTTTTTTCATCTCTGTGGGTTGATTTCATCCTTTGCCTCCCCATATACATTTAGTGGATCATCTTCATTGAAGCCACCCCTTTTTTCAGATTTGATAACTTGTAAGTGTTATCCATATTTGTTATTAATTATCTAGATTTCCCTGTGATTTGCTCCTGTAGGAGGCATTAACATATTCCTATGCCCTGGGCACCTATGTGGATTTGACCTCCTCCCCACCCCTCGGTCGTCTGAGGGGTGGATGGAGGTCTCCCTTGTGTTTGCCCAGGTTGGAATTCTTTTTTCGTTTTTTTTAAGACCTACATCCATTAGTTACAACCTTTTCCCTTCGTCAGTAGTTATTTCCGTATACACTACATATATATATACATATATATATATTCTCTTGATAGGTTCATCGTTTTTCTTCCTTGGCCGATGGGTCTAGAGGCTCCTTAATGCTGTTGCATATTTTGACACCCCTGATGGATATTCTCATCCTTGGGTTCCTCTGTATGTTGATGTTCCTCTGTCAGTCATGTGGAGGAGTTTTTTGTTCAAATCAGTGTGCTATTGACATGTAAGTTTTTGTATATTTTGATTGATGTTCTATATACACTCAAGTACTTCTATGTCATGTGGTTTTTGTATTGTCTATGTATTTATATTGTATTTTACATTCCAGAAGTGACAAATTGTCCCTGATGAAAAATGTATTTACATATTTCAAAACGCGTTGGACTCTCACTCATGGATGATGTCCATTTTTTCATTTATGGAGTGAGATTATTGCCATTTCTGTCACTTTTTTGAATATGTTACCATTGATATGTATGTAATTGTCTTTGTAGAAATACTTAGTGTATTTTTTTTTTAAATCTTTTGTATCAATAAATTCATAATTTTATCAAATAGTCTTTATTTTTTTACAATAATTGCCCATAAAATCCCATGTTTTGAGGTTTCTTCCTTTTTTCTTCAAATTTAAAGGGATGGCGGCAATTTACACGCCAATCTTTGGAAGTCTATTCAATACCACCATAAGGATAACTGTGTTGCCCTGGGAGTTGGGTAACTCCACAATGAAATCCATAGACAGGTGGGTCCAGGACCTCTTTCCATTGGGTATGGGTTGTAGGAGGCCCACTGGAAGGTGTCATGAAGTTTTACTCTGAGCACACATGTAACAGGCAGCTACAAAGGCAGTTACATCAGCACGTAGACTAGGCCACCAGAACTGTTGGGAAATGGCCCAAACGAGTTGATTCTTCCCAGGGTGGCCAGCTGCCTTGGGAGAATGGTAAGTCTGGACCATGGCAGTACAGAGACTCTGTGGGACAAAGCAACGGTCACAAGATTTCTCAGGAGGAGCATGGACCCGAACAGCAAGAATTTTGTCACCCAAAGGAGAAGTGAGACTGGTGGGTGAACTGTAGCCAGAATACGATCAGGAGGAATCACTCCAACCGCCTCCAACTTGGAAGTGGAGGAAAATTGTTGTGACAAGGTGACAGCCCTTACATTCTTAGTACCAGGTAAGAATGAGACAATGTAATTGAAACTTGACAAGAACAGAGCTCATTGCATCCTTCTGGGAGAGAGTCGTTTAGCCTCAGACAAGAATGTGAGATTCTTATAGTCAGTAAGAATGAAAACCAGCACAGTGGTACCTTTAAGGAGATTTATTTATTTTTTTTTTTTTATTTCAGGTACTTATATAGCGCTGTCAATTTACGCAGCGCTTTACATATACATTGTACATTCACATCAGTCCCTACACCCTCAAGGAGCTTACAATCTAAGGTCCCTAACTCACATTCATACATACTAGGGACAATTTAGACAGGATCCAATTAACCTACCAGCATGTCTTTGGAGTGTGGGAGGAAACCGGAGTACCCGGAGGAAACCCACGCAGACACAGGGAGAACATGCAAACTCCAGGCAGGTAGTGCCGTGGTTGGGATTCGAACCAGCAACCCTTCTTACTGCTAGGCGAGAGTGCTACCCACTACACCACTGTGCCGAGATGTCTCCATTCTTTCAGGGCTAAAATGATCGCCAACAGCTCTCAGTCACCAATATTGTAATTGCACTCCGCAGGCCACAAGGATGCATAGCACTTTCAGAGGTAGGACATTGAGACAGAAGGGCACCAACACCAGCCTCAGAAGCATCAACCTCAAGGATAAATGGTAACGTAGGATCAGGATGTGCCAACACAGGAGAAGAAACAAAGGCAGCCTTGAAACTCTCAAAGGCCTTAATGGACTCCAGAGACCAACTCTGTGGGTTACTGTCCTTTCTGGTCATATCAGCCAGGGACTTGACCAAAGATGAGAAGTTACGAATAAACTTCGGATAATAGTTGGCAAAGCCCAGGAAACGCTGCAGAGGATGTAAACCCACAGGTCGGGGCCACTTTAGGACTGCTGAAAGTTACTCTGGGTCCACTGAAAAACCAGCAGTGGAAATGACATAGCCCAGGAATTTAAACTGTTCACGATGGAACTTGCACTTCTCCAGTCTACAATAGAGATTGTTCTCTGTTAGTTTCTGAAGCACACGACAGACATCTGTATGGTGGCTCTCCAGGGACTTGGAAAATATGAGGATATCATCAAGATAAACCACCACACATACCTGCAACAAATCTCAGAGGACATCATTAATAAATTCCTGGAAAACTGCCGGGGCGTTACAAAGGCCGAAATGCATTACGAGGTACTCATAATGGCCTGTTCTGGTATTAAACACAGTTTTCCACTTGTCGCCCTCCTTAATCCTCACGAAATTGTATGCCCCTCTCAAATCAAGCTTTGGGAAAACTGTTGCTCCCTTGAGGCGGTCAAATAACTCCGTAACCAACGGAATCAGATAGGCATTCTTATTGGTGAAATGATTGAGACCACTATAATCAATACAAGGTCTCAGTTCACCACTCTTCTTTTTCACAAAGAAGAAACCAGCACCAGCAGGAGATGAGGATTTGCGAATGAAACCTCGGGAAAGTGCATCTGCAACATACTCCTCCATGGTCTTATCCTCCAAGACCGACAAAGGGTAAACCCGGCCATGAGGGGGTATGGCACCAGGTTGAAGGTCAATTGCGCAATCATATGGCTGGTGTGGAGGCAAACTACCGGCTTGACCTTTGTCAAAGACATCGCTAAAATCGCGGTACTCCTCTGGCAGGAAGGAGAGTGAAGAGGTGCACAGGAACTTGGCTTCCTTCTGGAAGCATGTCTCACAGCATTGTGGTGACCAGGAGAGCACCTCAGAACGGAGCCAATCAAAAGAGGGGTTGTGCCTCTGTAACCAAGGATAACCAACAACCAGCGGAAACTTAGGTGAGGAAATAACTTGGAATTGGATTATCTCATGGTGAAGAGCCCCTATGGCCATGGACAATGCAACCATCTCATGAGTCACATGGGCAAGCTGTAGAGGTCTCCCATCAAGAGCCTCAATGGCAAGTGGAGTGTCATGCAGCTGCAGTGGAATCAAATGCTTTGATACCAAGGCAGCATCAATGAATAGGCCTGCAGCCCCAGAGTCGATTAGAGCCTGTATCTCGATGGACGACTTAGCCCAAGAAAGGGTGACCAAAACCAGGGGCTTATCCTTCTGGATAACTGGGGATGAAACAACGCCACCTAAAGTCGTCCGTGACAGGACCTCAAGGTTCGGACATTCCCTGGACGGGTAGGACAAAACTTGAAAAAGTTACCTGCCTAGCCACAATAAAGGCACAATTTCTCCATCCTCCTAAAGGTTCTCTGTGCATGGGTTCACCTTCACTGACCGACTCGGTACCAGGAGGCATGGGAGGTGAGGGAGGCATGGGTGGAACTGCAAAGCTCGGAGACAAACGTACAGAAGGCTTCCGCAAGCGCTCCTTAAATAGAGGTAATAGAGGTAATACTCGAGGTGGGTACCTGCACAGAGACTGGAGCAGCAGCAGGGTCAGCCTGCAACATAGGTTGTATTGGGGCGGCCACAGTGGGAGATTCCAGGTGAGCAGTGTGACTGGAGCATTTGTAGGTTAGGATACGGGCACCGGAACTTGAGACTGAGATATGGGCACTAGAACTTCAGGCTGGGATACGGGCACTAGAACTTCAGGCTGGAACATAGCACCAGAACTTCAGGCTGGAACACGGGCACCAGAACTTCAGGCTGGAACACGGGCACCAGAACTTCAGGCTGGAACAAGGGCACCGGGACTTCAGCCTGGAACATGGGCACCGGAACTTCAGGCTGGAACACGGGCACCTGAATTTCAGGCTGGAACACAGGCACCAGAACTTCAGGCTGGAACACAGGCACCGGGACTTCAGCCTGGAACATGGGCACCGGAACTTCAGGCTGGAACACGGGCACCGGAAATTCAGGCCTGAACACGGGCACCAGAAATTCAGGCGGGAACATGGGCAACGGAACTTCAGGCGGGAACACAAGCATTGAAATTTCAGGCTGGAACACGGGCACTGGATCTTCAGGCTGGAGCGGATCAGCTGGTGAGGAGGCAGTATTGGATACTGGCATGATGGTATGGGTTGGGAAAAACTTCTGCTTCTTTTTGGTTTTAGCCACTGAGGATATGTATGTGGGTACAGGGCTGTAGGTAGTGGATGCAGCTGGTAGAAGAGTGGAAGGATGGTAAAACAGAGGGAGCAGGTTTTGAAGGGAGATTTAGTGGAGCTGGTGGAGGCAGCTGAGAAGAAGCAGGAAGGTTAAAGGCAGGGTAGGTGCAGCAAGAGGAAACAGGGTACTGGTACTTCATTGGTAGAATGGTATATTGGGTGGCAACTGTGGTTGTTGGGGGCAAAGGAGAGGAAAACATCCCAGCAGGCTGGTATCTAGCCACAGAAATGGGTGGTTGGGAGCTGACAGAGGCCGAGAGCAACAAACTTGACCAAGCCTGTAATAATGATTGCACCAAATCAGGTTTGCACATTGCTCGTCTGACCAGGGACTGCACTTACTCAATACATTCTGCAAGCACCTGTTGAGAACAAGCTGAATAATGTTCAAAGAAAAAGGCTGAGTCATCCTCCAATAGCCAAACCAAAGATTCTACCTGAGCTGCACTAAAAAAAGGTGTATAGTCATCACCTCCCCAAGCAACATCAGACAGGGCCAACTCAGCACAGATCTTAATTAATGGTTGTGCGTCTTCAAACAAAAAACTGCCTTGATCAATAAAAACATAAGCTAGATGGATACATTCTAATAATTGTCCCCTAGTGTATTCACCCAATGTCTGATAACAAAAATCTCTGTCATCAGTTGCCAGGAGCTATAAATACAGAATATTTTCAAAATCCATCTTTCAACAATAGCAAGTGCTCAGGCCCAATTCCCAGGTGCAACCGATCTGTTTGTATGGCTTCAGAATTCTGTCAGGGATGTTATACACAAACATCCAATACCGGTGATCAGATGGTTGGGCTGCACCAAGGAATCAGGGAAAAACAAGTAAATGGAAAAAGTATGTTTATTAAAGATAAGGACACATGTGAAAACCAAACAGCAAACCATAAACAAGTAAATAAGTGCAAAACACAGCAAACCCCAAAACCACCTAACTAACTATCTAACTAATATATATACACGAGCAAGGAAACAAACATGGAATGAACAAGGCAGGGACAAAAGCAACAGGGGAACAGAAGCCAGGTATAAGGAAGCAGACCATAAGGAACAGGTAACAGGGAACAGGTCTCAAGCACAGGATTCATGGAACAGGGTCCAGGAACACAAGCAGGAACACAAGCAGAAGCACAGGCAGGGACAAGGCTAGCAGAGGAATTCTGAAGCAATGAGCTTAGGCTCAGGGCGGGGTTAATATAGACCAGCAGACTCATAACAGGTGTGCCTGATAGCTGGTCTGTAGTCCAGGCAGGGAGACACCAGCAGGTGGCCACCAGAATTACACCTTTTGGTGCTGAGTGTAACAGTGCCACTAGCAGGTGAAACAAGTGAAACCGTTCCTGACAACATGTTTTCTGGATGTCTAGTGGCAAATGCTACTGCAAAGGCCACAGCAAAAAGTGTTATCAGAAGTAATTTGTAAGTACAGAGTGCCAGAATTTACAGAGAGTGACAGAGGAAATCATTTTTATAGGAGAGTCCTTGCTAGAAGTTTTGAGGTTTTATTTTTACACCCCCTACTGTGTACAATGTAGCAGAAAATGTAAAGAAATAAATTAGAAAACTTTTGCCTGAATGTTTTCTTATATTTTATCAAGCCCCTAAGGGGAGGTTGGACTCTCTCCCTATGAGATTTTGTTTGGGAGCGTGTTACTCACTTGCATATATTTTGTCTCAGCAGCTGAAGTCTTCCATTCAGATCTCACAGAGAATGTTGCTTATCTTTTAAGGTATTTGACAAACTCATTTATGTGTTTTCCCCCCAATTCCAGATCCTAACAGTTTGAAAGGATCAAAAACTAAAGCCAGGTGACTTGTGGATTGTTGCGACATTTATACATAAGGAAATGTTTTGCCTGCATGCGGGAGGCCTGGGAAATGAGAGTTAAAACAGAATACTTTATATGTTGTCAGAGAGGGAAGATGGGATGAGCACTATTGCTGCCCTTTCTTATCTATAACACTCCGATGGACAGTAGAAAGTGACAACAACATATAAAGTATTCTGTTTTAACTCTAATTTCTCTCTTTTGATCAATATTTTGATCACTAACCATACCTGCTATCACCTTTAGCCTGGAGCCTCCATACATATAGGTGGAGGTAGTCCTAGCCAATGAGGCAAAACTCCATTGTGGAGAATATAATAGCTGAGCAGCTTTTTCATTACAAAATTACTTTTCTTTGTGAAAAACAAATGATTGATAAGACATATTTACAGAGTACTGGCTGAACACTCCTGTGGTCAGAAAGGCCTTCTAGCTTAATTGTTGGCATGCTGACTTATCAGCA
Organism: Aquarana catesbeiana; assembly: GCF_042186555.1. Lineage (NCBI taxonomy): Eukaryota > Metazoa > Chordata > Amphibia > Anura > Ranidae > Aquarana > Aquarana catesbeiana. The sequence continues at coordinate 346,384,442 of NC_133325.1, forward strand.
TATGTAAACACAGACAATTCTACATAAAATGGAAGAAGGAACAAAAGACAAATATGACTTCAACATGGCTAAACTACTTTTCAAATAACATTATATATATATATATATATATATATATATATATATATATATATATATATATATATATATATATATATATATATATATATATATATATATATATATATACATATATATATATATATATATATATACATATATACATATATATATATATATACATGTATACATATATATATATATATATATATATATATATATATATATATATATATATATATATATATATATATATATATATATATATATATATATATATATATATATATATATATATATATATATACAGTAGGGACGGAAAGTATTCAGACCCCCTTACATTTTTCACTCTTTGTTATATTGCAGCCATTTGCTAAAATCATTTAAGTTCATTGTACACACAGCACCCCATATTGACAGAAAAACACAGAATTGTTGACATTTTTGCAGATTTATTAAAAAAGAAAAACTGAAATATCACATAGTCCTAAGTATTCAGACCCTTTGCTGTGACACTCGTATATTCAACTCAGGGGCTGTCCATTTCTTCTGATCATCCTTGAGATGGTTCTACACCTTCATTTGAGTCCAGCTGTGTTTGATTATACTGATTGGACTTGCTTAGGAAAGCCACACACCTGTCTATATAAGACCTTACAGCTCACAGTGCATGTCAGAGCAAATGAGAATCATGAGGTCATAGGAACTGCCTGAAGAGCTCAGAGACAGAATTGTGGCAAGGCACAGATCTGGCCAAGGTTACAAAAAATTTCTGCTGCACTTAAGGTTCCTAAGAGCACAGTGGCCTCCATAATCCTTAAATGGAAGACGTTTGGGAGGACCAGAACCCTTCCTAGAGCTGGCCGTCCAGCCAAACTGAGCTATCAGGGGAGAAGAGCCTTGGTGAGAGTGGTAAAGAAGAACCCAAAGATCATTGTGGCTGAGCTCCAGAGATGCAGTCGGGAGATGGGAGAAAGTTGGAAAAAGTCAACCATCACTGCAGCCCTCCACCAGTTGGGGCTTTATGGCAGAGTGGCCCGACGGAAGCCTCTCCTCAGTGCAAGACACATGAAAGCCTGCATGGAGTTTGCTAAAAAAACACCTGAAGGACTCCAAGATGGTGAGAAATAAGATTCTTTGGTCTGATGAGACCAAGATAGAACTTGTTGGCCTTAATTCTAAGCGGTATGTGTGGAGAAAACCAGGCACTGCTCATCACCTGTCCAATACAATCCCAACAGTGAAGCATGGTGGTGGCAGCATCATGCTGTGGGGGTGTCTTTCAGCTGCAGGGACAGGACGACTGGCTGCAATTGAGGGAAAAATGAATGCGGCCAAGTACAGGGATATCCTGAATGAAAACCTTCTACAGAGTGCTCAGGACCTCAGACTGGGCCGAAGGTTTACCTTCCAACAAGACAATGACCCTAAGCACACAGCTAAAATAACAAAGGAGTGGCTTCACAATGACTCTGTGACTGTTCTTGAATGGCCCAGCCAGAGCCCTGACTTAAACCCAATTGAGCATCTCTGGAGAGACCTAAAAATTGCTGTCCACCAATGTTTACCATACAACCTGACAGAACTGGAGAGAATCTGCAAGGAGGAATGGCAGAGGATCCCCAAATCCAGGTGTGAAAAACTTGTTGCATCTTTCCCAAAAAGACTCATGGCTGTATTAGATCAAAAGGGTGCTTCTACTAAGGGTAAAGGGTCTGAATACTTAGGACCATGTGATATTTCAGTTTTTCTTTTTTAACCACTTGACGACCGCCTCACGCCGATTTACGTCGGCAAGGTGGCACGGACAGGCAAAATCACGTACATATACGTGATTTGCCTTCCGCGGGTGGGGGGTCCGATCGGACCCCCCCCCGGTGCTCGAGGCGGTCGTCTTTTGTCCCCCGGCGATCGGGGGTGAGGGGGAGGCCATCCGTTCGTGGCCCCCCCCTCGCGATCGCCGCCGGCCAATGAGAACATTCCTTTGCTGCTGTATGCTAAACAGCAGCAAAGGAAATGATGTCATCTCTCCTCGGCTCGGTAATTTCCGTTCCGGCCCGAGGAGAGAAGACAGGTATGTGAGTGCACAACACTACACACACACAGTAGAACATGCCAGGCACACTAAACACCCCGATCCCCCCCCCGATCGCCCCCCCGACCCCCCCCCAATCACCCCCCCTGTCACAAACTGACACCAGCAGTTAGTATTACCCCCCTTTAGGTCTAGGATACCCCCCTAACCCCCCTAATAAAGTTTTAACCCCTTGATCACCCCCTGTCACCAGTGTCGCTAAGCGATCATTTTTCTGATCGCTGTATTAGTGTCGCTGGTGACGCTAGTTAGTGAGGTAAATATTTAGGTTCGCCGTCAGCGTTTTATAGCGTCAGGGACCCCCATATACTATCTAATAAATGTTTTAACCCCTTGATTGCCCCCTAGTTAACCCTTTCACCACTGATCACCGTATAACTGTTACGGGTGACGCTGGTTAGTTTGTTTATTTTTTATAGTGTCAGGGCACCCGCCGTTTATTACCGAATAAAGGTTTAGCCCCTTGATCGCCCGGTGGTGATATGCGTCGCCCCAGGCAGCGTCAGATTAGCGCCAGTACCGCTAACACCCACGCACGCAGCATACGCCTCCCTTAGTGGTATATAGGGATGAGCTTCGAGTTCGAGTCGAACTCATGTTCGACTCGAACATTGGCTGTTCGCAAGTTCGCCAAACAGCGAACAATTTGGGGTGTTCGCGGCAAATTCGAATGCCGCGGAACACCCTTTAAAAGTCCATTTCACACAGGGGGGGGGCCGGGATCTGGGGGTCCCCTTGTTAAAGGGGGCTTCCAGATTCCGATAAGCCCCCCGCCCGCAGACCCCCACAACCACCGGCCAGGGTTGTGGGGATGAGGCCCTTGTCCTCATCAACATGGGGACAAGGTGTTTTGGGGGGCTACCCCAAAGCACCCTCCCAATGTTGAGGACATGTGGCCTGGTACGGTTCAGGGGGGAGGGGGCCGCACTCTCGTCTCCCCCTCTTTTCCTGCGGCCTGCCAGGTTGCGTGCTCGGATAAGGGTCTGGTATGGATTTTTGGGGGGACCCCACGCCGTTTTTTTTTTTTTTTTGGCGCGGGGTTCCCCTTAAAATCCATACCAGACCTGAAGGGTCTGGTATGGAATTTAGGGGAACCCCACGTCATTTTTTTTTTTTTAATTTTGGCCGGGGTTCCCCTTAATATCCATACCAGACCTGAAGGGCCTGGTATGGAATTTAGGGGGACTCCCACGTCATTTTTTTTTAAATTTTGGTTCGGGGTTCCCCTTTGGGGAATTCCCATGCCGTTTTTATCAATGAACTTCTATGTGTATTGTCGGCAATGCAATAGCCGCGGGTAGTTTTAAATTAGTTTTTTCCTTCAAAATGTCATTTTGCTGTCAGACTGTTCTAAACACAGGAAACATGCGCCCCTTTACAGGCATACTATAGACACCCCCCAGGTACGAAATTTAAAGGGATATTACACTTTTATTGTTTGACTTTAAGCATTATTAAAATCACTGCTCCTGAAAAAACGGCCGTTTTTAAAACTTTTTTTTGCATTGATCCATGTCCCCTGGGGCAGGACCCAGGTCCCCAAACACTTTTTATGACAATAACTTGCATATTAGCCTTTAAAATTAGAACTTTTGATTATTCATGTTCGTGTCCCATAGACTTTAACGGTGTTCGCGTGTTCGAACAAACTTTTTTCCTGTTTGCATGTTCTGGTGCGAACCGAACAGGGGGGTGTTCGGCTCATCCCTAGTGGTATAGTATCTGATCGGATCAATATCTGATCCGTTCAGATCTATACTAGCGTCCCCAGCAGTTTAGGGTTCCCAAAAACGCAGTGTTAGCGGGATCAGCCCAGATACCTGCTAGCACCTGCGTTTTGCCCCTCCGCCCGGCCCAGCCCAGCCCACCCAAGTGCAGTATCAATCGATCACTGACACTTACAAAACACTAAACGCATAACTGCAGCGTTCGCAGAGTCAGGCCTGATCCCTGCGATCGCTAACAGTTTTTTTGGTAGTATTTTGGTGAACTGGCAAGCACCAGCCCCAAGCAGCGTCAGATTAGCGCAGTACCGCTAACACCCACGCACGCACCGTACACATCCCTTAGTGGTATAGTATCTGAACGGATCAATATCTGATCCGATCAGATCTATACTAGCGTCCCCAGCAGTTTAGGGTTCCCAAAAACGCAGTGTTAGCGGGATCAGCCCAGATACCTGCTAGCACCTGCATTTTGCCCCTCCGCCCGGCCCAGCCCACCCAAGTGCAGTATCGATCGATCACTGTCACTTACAAAACACTTAACGCATAACTGCAGCGTTCGCAGAGTCAGGCCTGATCCCTGCGATCGCTAACAGTTTTTTTGGTAGCTTTTTATTGAACTGTCAAGCACCAGCAGCCTAGTACACCCGGTCGTAGTCAAACCAGCACTACAGTAACACTTGGTGACGTGGCGAGTCCCATAAGTGCAGTTCAAGCTGGTGAGGTGGCAAGCACAAATAGTGTCCCGCTGCCACCAAGAAGACAAACACAGGCCCGTCGTGCCCATAATGCCCTTCCTGCTGCATTCGCCAATCCTAATTGGGAACCCACCACTTCTGCAGCACCCGTACTTCCCCCATTCACATCCCCAACCAAATGCAGTCGGCTGCATGAGAGGCATTTTCTTTATGTCCTCCCGAGTACCCCTACCCAACGAACCCCCCCAAAAAAGATGTTGTGTCTGCAGCAAGCGCGGATATAGGCGTGACACCCTCTATTATTGTCCCTCCTGTCCTGACAATCCTGGTCTTTGCATTGGTGAATGTTTTGAACGCTACCATTCATTAGTTGAGTATTAGCGTAGGGTACAGCATTGCACAGACTAGGCACACTTTCACAGGGTCTCCCAAGATGCCATCGCATTTTGAGAGACCCGAACCTGGAACCGGTTACCGTTATAAAAGTTAGTTACAAAAAAAGTGTAAAAAAAAAAAAATATATATATAAAATAAAAAAAAATAGTTGTCGTTTTATTGTTCTCTCTCTCTCTATTCTCTCTCTCTTGTTCTGCTCTTTTTTACTGTATTCTATTCTGCAATGTTTTATTGTTATTATGTTTTATCATGTTTGCTTTTCAGGTATGCAATTTTTTATACTTTACCGTTTACTGTGCTTTATTGTTAACCATTTTTTTGTCTTCAGGTACGCCATTCACGACTTTGAATGGTTATACCAGAATGATGCCTGCAGGTTTAGGTATCATCTTGGTATCATTCTTTTCAGCCAGCGGTCGGCTTTCATGTAAAAGCAATCCTAGTGGCTAATTAGCCTCTAGACTGCTTTTACAAGCCGTGGGAGGGAATGCCCCCCCCCACCGTCTTCCGTGTTTTTCTCTGGCTCTCCTGTCTCAACAGGGAACCTGAGAATGCAGCTGGTGATTCAGCCAGCTGACCATAGAGCTGATCAGAGACCAGAGTGGCTCCAAACATCTCTATGGCCTAAGAAACCGGAAGCTACGAGCATTTTATTACTTAGATTTCGCCGGATGTAAATAGCGCCATTGGGAAATTGGGGAAGCATTTTATCACACCGATCTTGGTGTCATCAGATGCTTTGAGGGCAGAGGAGAGATCTAGGGTCTAATAGACCCCAATTTTTTCAAAAAAAGAGTACCTGTCACTACCTATTGCTATCATAGGGGATATTTACATTCCCCGAGATAACAATAAAAATGATTAAAAAAAAAAAACAATGAAAGGAACAGTTTAAAAATAAGATAAAAAAGCAAAAAAATAATAAAGAAAAAAAAAAAAAAGCACCCCTGTCGCCCCCTGCTCTCGCGCTAAGGCGAACGCAAACGGCGGTCTGTCGTCAAACGTAAACAGCAATTGCACCATGCATGTGAGGTATCGCCGCGAAGGTCAGATCGAGGGCAGTAATTTTTGCAGTAGACCTCCTCTGTAAATCTAAAGTGGTAACCTGTAAAGGCTTTTAAAGGCTTTTAAAAATGCATTTATTTTGTTGCCACTGCACGTTTGTGCGCAATTTTAAAGCATGTCATGTTTGGTATCCATGTACTCGGCCTAAGATCATCTTTTTTATTTCATCAAACATTTGGGCAATATAGTGTGTTTTAGTGCATTAAAATTTTAAAAAGTGTGTTTTTTCCCCAAAAAATGCGTTTGAAAAATCGCTGCGCAAATACTGTGTGAAAAAAAAAAATGAAACACCCACCATTTTAATCTGTAGGGCATTTGCTTTAAAAAAATATATAATGTTTGGGGGTTCAAAGTAATTTTTTTGCAAAAAAAAAATAACTTTTTCATGTAAACAATGAGTGTCAGAAAGGGCTTTGTCTTCAAGTGGTTAGAAGAGTTGGTGATGTGTGACATAAGCTTCTAAATGTTGTGCATAAAATGCCAGGACAGTTCAAAACCCCCCCAAATGACCCCATTTTGGAAAGTAGACACCCCAAGCTATTTGCTGAGAGGCATGTCGAGTCCTTGGAATATTTTATATTGCGACACAAGTTGCGGAAAAGAGACACATTTTTTTTTTTTTTTTTTGCACAAAGTTGTCACTAAATGATATATTGCTCAAACATGCCATGGGAATATGTGAAATTACACCCCAAAATAAATTCTGCTGCTTCTCCTGAGTACGGGGATACCACATGTGTGAGACTTTTTGGGAGCCTAGCCGCGTACGGGACCCCGAAATCCAAGCACCGCCTTCAGGCTTTCTAAGGGCGTGAATTTTTGATTTCACTCTTCACTGCCTATCACAGTTTCGGAGGCCATGGAAAGCCCAGGTGGCACAAACCCCCCCAAATGACCCCATTTTGGAAAGTAGACACCCAAAGCTATTTGCTGAGAGGTATAGTGAGTATTTTGCAGACCTCACTTTTTGTCACAAAGTTTTGAAAATTGAAAAAAGAAAAAAAAAAAAAGTTTTTTCTTGTCTTTCTTCATTTTCAAAAACAAATGAGAGCTGCAAAATACTCACCATGCCTCTCAGCAAATAGCTTGGGGTGTCTACTTTCCAAAATGGGGTCATTTGGGGGGGTTTTGTGCCACCTGGGCATTCCATGGCCTCCGAAACTGTGATAGGCAGTGAAGAGTGAAATCAAAAATTTACACCCTTAGAAATCCTGAAGGCGGTGCTTGGTTTTCGGGGCCCCGTACGCGGCTAAGCTCCCAAAAAGTCCCACACATGTGGTATCCCCATACTCAGGAGAAGCAGCTGAATGTATTTTGGGGTGCAATTTCACATAGGCCCATGGCCTGTGTGAGCAATATATCATTTAGTGACAACTTTTTGTAAATTTTTTTTTTTTTTTTTCATTATTCAATCACTTGGGACAAAAAAATAAATATTCAATGGGTTCAACATGCCTCTCAGCAATTTCCTTGGGGTGTCTACTTTCCAAAATGGGGTCATTTGTGGGGGTTTTGTACTGCCCTGCCATTTTAGCACCTCAAGAAATGACATAGGCAGTCATAAACTAAAAGCTGTGTAAATTACAGAAAATGTACCCTAGTTTGTAGATGCTATAACTTTTGCGCAAACCAATAAATATATGCTTATTGACATTTTTTTTACCAAAGACATGTGGCCGAATACATTTTGGCCTAAATGTATGACTAAAATTTAGTTTATTGGATTTTTTTTATAACAAAAAGTAGAAAATATTTTTTTTCAAAATTTTCGGTCTTTTTCCGTTTATAGCGCAAAAAATAAAAACTGCAGAGGTGATCAAATACCATCAAAAGAAAGCTCTATTTATGGGAAGAAAAGGACGCAAATTTCGTTTGGGTACAGCATTGCATGACCGCGCAATTAGCAGTTAAAGCGACGCAGTGCCAAATTGGAAAAAGACCTCTGGTCCTTAGGCAGCATAATGGTCCGGGGCTCAAGTGGTTAATAAATCTGCAAAAATGTCAACAATTCTGTGTTTTTCTGTCAATATGGGGTGCTATGTGTACATTAATGAGGAAAAAAATGAACTTAAATGGTTTAAGAAAATGGTTGCAGTATAACAAAGAGTGAAACATGTATTTCCCTTACAATTAAAGTATTTGAATAAATAGTACCCTAGACTGTGATCGCAAATGAGAAACAAATTGAACACAGAGATTTCTTTAATTTAGTCATTTTTGCAGTGTCTGGTGCAGATCCAGGTGACTTTTCCTTCAAGTTTTGCAACACTGTAGATGAAATAGATGCTGTATTGTCTCCAAACACTGCAAAAATGACTGAATTGAAGAAATCTCTGTGTTCAATTTGCTTCCCACTTATGATCACAGTCTAGGGTACTATTGGTTCAAACACTTTAATTGTAAGGGATATATATATATATATATATATATATATATATATATATATATATATATATATATATATATATATACAGTATATATATATATATATATATATACAGTATATATATATATATATATATATATATATATATATATATATATATATATATATATATATATATATTTTTTTTTTTTTTTTTTTCCTTTACAATTAAAGTATATTTGAATAAATAGTACCTTAGTAATAAATAGTACCTTAGGCTGTGATCGCAAATGAGAAACAAATTGAACACTATTCTGACTCCGATTGTTGTGAAGTGACTATCCCTTGTGAGACCTCTATGCCTGGCCTGTATAAGATATAATCACTGAAGACAATCCTCATCACATAGTTTGAACTCACAAAATACCAATTCCATCCACGAGATGCTTTTATTCTGAACATCTGGTTACAGCAGATGACAGGATACAAACAGATGAATAGGTTGTAGTATTTATGAGGTCAAAAGATGATACTGTCTGTAGCTTACTTATGCAAAATGCATGTGCCCATGTTACATGTGGCCTGTTAAGCTGTCTCCATTACACAGGAAGTACAAACACAGGAAGAAGGGTGGAGCATTACACAGAAAGGAAGTGTGTCATAAATCAGACAAAGAAATAACAAATAGGTACATTACCACAAAAGGTCACAAGATGGCAGCATGTAAACTAAACATAAACGTTCATAGAAAATGGTTCAGAGAAATAATATATATATTTAACAAATTCTATGCCCAGTTGGGGCAGCACACTCCCCGTCTGGCATTGTAAATGTCACTATATATATCAGAACAGTAGTGATACAACTGCAAATAACAACAGTGTAATTTGCTGGATGTCTTGAAGACCTGAAAGACATAAAGAACATACATATAATGCAGGTCTCCAACTTGGAGCTTAGGGTTCAGATCAATGGCAAAGGTCTTGACTTCAGGACGAATCTCTGGATCTTTGTCAGGTTCTAGAAGACTGAAGACATCAGCTGTGGTTTCCTCTGGATGATCCAGCAGGAATTCAGGACCTGTTATCCAAGGAGAATTTGCAAAGACACTTGCAGGCACTGGCCTGGTGGCATGATCTGCAGGGTTAATTTCAGATGGAACATAATGCCATTGTTCAGTTTAGATGATTTCCTGATTCTCTCTACATGGCTGCTGACATATACATAGAAACGGTTAGTCTGGTTGTATATGTGGCCCAGAACAACTTTGCTGTCTGTGTAGAATTTGATGTCACCTATCTGAATGTCTAGTTCACGCAGTATGAAATCTGCTATTTCTACAGCTAGCACAGTCCCACAAAGTTCAAGCCTGGGAATCGTGTGTTCAGGCTTAGGTACCAACTTAGTTTTCCCAAACAGAAACCCTATGTGGGCTTGATTAGAAGAATTTCTTACCTTGAGGTAAGCGACAGCTGCTATGGCCTCAGTAGATGCATCTGAGAAGATGTGAAGCTCTTTCCTCTGACTTGTGGCAAGGGAGGCAGAAGTGTAGTAGTGTGGTATATGGATCCATCTAAGGCATGTAGAGATTGTTTCCAGGACTCCCACTTTGAAAGCTGGTCTATCGGTAGCAGAGCATCCCAATCTTTAATAGTCTCTGAGAGCTGTCTAAGTAAGGATTTACCTTGTATGGTGATGGGGGCTACGAATCCCAATGGATCGTATAGGCTGTTCACCACTGACAGAACACCACGTTTGGTAAATGGCTTGTCTGCAGAGCTGACTTGAAAACCGAAGGTGTCTTTTAATAAGTCCCACTGTAGGCCCAGACTTCTCTGTACAGGTGGTATGTCCATTCCCAGATTCAAGTCTTTAAACCCTGTGGCATGATCGCCAGGTTGAAAGGCTTTCATAACAGCAACATTATTTGAGACAATCTTGGGTAGTCTGAAGTTAGCCTCGGAAAGCATACCTTGTGTCCTTTGTAGCAGGTCTATGGCTTCTTCGTCTGTAGGTGAAGATTTAAGTCCATCGTCCACATAGAAGTCTCTCTCAACGAAGTGTCAAGCATCCATGCCATACTCCTTTTCCCCATGAAGGGCAGTCCTTCGTAAACCGTATGTTGCAAAAGCAGGTAAGAGACTATTTCCAAAAACATGTACCTTCATGCGGTATTCGATCATCTCATTGTCCATGTTGTTACGGTGCAACAGAAACCTTAGGGAGTTCCTATGATCTTCACGCACAGTGAAGCAATTAAACATTTGTTCAATGTCAGCAGTTATGGCAACTGGCTCTCTTCTAAACCTCATAAGTACACCTACAAGGTTGTTAGTTAGGTTTGGACCAGTGAGAAGAACATCGTTCAGGGATACGCCTTGATGCTTGGCACTGGAATCAAATACTACAATGATCTGCTTTGGCTTACGTGGATGATACACTCCGAAGAAAGGCAGGTACTAGCACTCATCATGTCTTTGAAGTGGTGGAGCTGGTTCGGCGTGATCATTGTCAAAGATCCCTTTCATAATGGCGATGAAATGGTCCTTCATTTCAGGCCTGTTCTTTAGTGTTCGTTGAAGTGAGTTGAATCTGGATACAGCCTGTTCACAATTGGTTGGGAGTTTAACCCTTGCAGCACAAAGAGGTAATGGTGCAACCCAGCTGTTAGACTCATCCTGGAAGAACTCTTTGTCAATTATTTTGATGAACTATCTGTCTTCGACTGACAAGGCTATTTTGTTGTCATCGCTTGTAGTACAAAACACTGTGGTACCTAGGTTGTCATCACAAAGGTTAAGGGTGACATCAGGTACCTGGATGATGTCAAGAGGCTTCTCTTTTACTTCGTAATGGTGAGGGCACTGTTTGAAGTGGGATGCACGTCCGTTTCCTAACAAGCAAGTTTTGAAGGAGTGGATCTTGGATGATGTACGCATACTATCCAAGCATACGTTGCCCAAGATAACCTAGCCTAGGTCAAGTTTTTATGCATAAGGGGCATTATCAGGTCCATTGCACTGTTTGCGTACTTTATGTACTCTGAGAATGTCTCTTCCTAGCAAGATCAAGATTTCAGCATTCATGTCCATTGCAGGAATTTTATTAACAAGGTGCCTCAAGTGAGGATGGTGATATGCAGCCTCTGGAGTAGGAATTTCTTCCCTTTCATCTGGTATCTGGTCACACTCGACTAATGTTGGTAGGGGTATGCCCTCTCCCTTATTGATATGAGAGACCATGAACCCATTGCTCCTTCTGCCGGAGGTCTCTTCACAACCAGAGCAGGTTCTGAGAGTATATGTTGATGTGTGTCCCTCTATGCCAAAGAATTTAGGCTTAATAAGGGATCTGTTGCTCTGTTCATCTATTATGGCATACACCCTAATAGCTTCCTCAGGGCGACCCTTTGGGTATATCTTGACAAGGCATATCTTAGCACAGCATTTGTGATCTAAGCCTTCTCCGCAGACTTCTGTGTATGAAGAAGAAATGTTAGCTGTGGATGGAGCATGAACTTTTTTCTCCCCGCCATGACTTGAGACAGGGCTGGAGGTAGGAGGCTGCTGTGAATTGTCTGAGGGTGGGCCCGGATGCATAGCTGTAACATGTTTGTCGCTACTGCATTCAGCACACTTGATGACAACTTTACAGTCTTTAGCAAAATGTCCATAACAAGCACAGCACCTGTAGCATATTCCAAGTTTCTGAAGAATCTCCCTGCGTTTGTGTAGCGTCTTTGCCCTAAGCCCACGACATTTCTTTAGGGGGTGAGGCTTCTTGTGAATAGGGCACTGACGATTAGGGTCTTTATCTCTGTCACACATATCGCTCTGGTGAGCAGGGGAGGATACGGGTGGTGAGATGACTGTCCTTTTAACAGATATTGCTCTATTAAAGCCTCTACGTTTAGCTGCAATGTTATCATACCTTGATGAAGATGATGATGATGAAGCAGGCAAGTTGGGTTCACTTAAGCTGAAGCTGGGATTGTTTCTTGTCCAGGCTTGATCACCAATGAACCTGCAAAAATATGTGAATGGAGGAAAAGATACGTTATAGTCTCTTTTGTACCTTGAGCCCTGTTGTGCCTATTTCTCTTGCAGGCCATATGGCAGTTTAGACACCACTGGATTGACACCACGAGCAGTGTCCAGGAAGCTTAGTCCAGGTAGACGTGGGTCTGTCTTTGCCAACTCTAGCTCCACGAGAAGATCACTCAGATCTTGGAGCTTGCGGTAGTCTTTGTTCCCTATTTTTGGGAAGTTTTGCAGTCTCTTGAATAGAGCTCTTTCTATGGCTTCAGAGCTACCATAGGCTTGCTCAAGTCTTTCCCATGCAACAACAAGACCTGCTTCTGGGTGGTCAACATGCACTATTCTCAGTCTTTTAACATGATCTGCAGATTCCGGCCCCAGCCACTTTATGAGCAAAAATCAAGTTCCTTGAGATCAGCAATGGTAGCTTTGAAGGTTGATCTCCAGGCCCTGTAGCTCTCTGGACAGTCATCAAACCTTGAAAGGGTAGTGTTAATGAGCTCACGGCATATCATATATCTGGCGAAGTCATTCAAGTCTGGTCTATCACTCTTCGGTGCCAAAGCAACTTGTGGAACCCCTCGGGTGTGAAAGTTCTCTGGTGAAGTAGGGTGAGGTTTGCCAGGATGAAATGATGTTGCAAGAGCGTTTAACGGTGGTGTAGTCCCTAAAGCTTGTGCTGGCTGTGGCTTGATCTGCGGCTTGTCACTGGAAGTCACCTTGTTGTCAGCAAGAGGGGATGCGGTTTGCTGCATACATGCACTTGTGTTGTAGACTTGTAGAGGCTCAGGCATTTGGAGCTGAGAGGTCTCTGTGTTGAGAGTCAGAACAGTGTTGTTAGTAGGAAGTACAGGAGATGACTCTGTATCATTGCAAACACTATGCTTTAGTACATAGTCACTGGTGCGTTCAACTGGGTCTTGCAGTTCCGCTGGGATGGAACAGTCTGAGTTAACGCTTTCTCCCATCGCTTGTTCAAGGACTCTCAGCCTTGCTGTTGTGGCTGCTTCCTCCTTTTCCATTTGCAGAATCTGCCTCTGCTTGTGAGCTTTCATCTTTGCCTCTGTTTCTGCTTGTTGAGCTTTCATCTTTGCTTCTGTTTCTGCTTGCCTTCTGGTAAAGGAGCTTTGCACTTTTTTTGCTTCCAGTTTTGCACAGGCCTCTATTAGCTTGTCGCTTAATGTTGAACTTCTGGAGCGAGAGGATCTAGAAGAATGTGCAGTGTGCTTGGTTGATGTGGATCTGTGAGATCTGGTCTCCTGCAGTTGAGCAATGTGGAGTTCTGCCTTACACTGGGCATTTTTCACTAAGTGATCCCTTTGTTGGTTAAGTGCATCAGCCCTGGTCAGTTCTGCTGAAGAGTCCTCCATATATACAGCAGGCTGTAGGAATTCTATACATCTTTTGACTATTCTGACTCCGATTGTTGTGAAGCGACTATCCCTTGTGAGACCTCTATGCCTGGCCTGTATAAGATATAATCACTGAAGACAATCCTCATCAGATAGTTTGAACTCACCAAATATCGATTCCATCCACAAGATGCTTTTATTCTGAACATCAGGTTACAGCAGATGACAGGATACAAACAGATGAATAGGTTGTAGTATTTATGCGGTCAAAAGATGATACTGTCTGTAGCTTACTTATGCAAAATACATGTGCCCATGTTACATGTGGCCTGTTAAGCTGTCTCCATTACACAGGAAGTAAAAACACAAGAAGAAGGGTGGATCACTACACAGAAAGGACGTGTGTCATAAATCAGACAAAGAAATAACCATGTGCATTACCACAAAAGGTCACAAGATGGCAGCATGTAAACTAAACATAAACGTTCATAGAAAATGGTTCAGAGAAACAATATATATATATATATTTAACAAATGATATGCTCAGTTGGGGCAGCACAAACACAGAGATTTCTTTAATTTAGTCATTTTTTCAGAGTCTGCATTTGTCTTTTCTCTCCAGCTTGTCTGAGGGTCGCAGTCATTTATCGGCCTCCTGGACCAGTGTCACGCTTTCTGGATGACTTCTCTGCATGGCTACCCTATTTTCTCTCATCCGAAGTGCCTGCCATCATCCTAGGTGACTTTAACATTCCAATCAATGTTAATAATGCTACCACTTCTAAACTACTCAACCTAACCTCCTCTTTTAACCTAACACAATGGACACAAACCACCTCTCACTCCAACAGCAACACTCTCGACCTTGTATTCTCCCATCGCTGCACTCCCTGCAATCTCTCTAACGCACCCTTTCATCTCTCTGATCACAAACTTATCCGTTTCACACTCTCCTTGTCTCCTACCTCCCATGCTGCCAACCCACAAACCACTACCCGCAGGAACCTTCGCAACCTCAAACCTTCCCTTCTTCACTCTGCTACTGATGACCTTTATGACAAAATCGCACCCCTGTCCTGCCCAGACCTAACCACTTCCATCTACAACACCATGTTGTCATCCTCCCTAGACGTACTTGCTCCTCTTTCTACACGCAGAACCAGGCCCCATCTGTCACAACCCTGGCAAACAGACGACACCAGACACAGCCGTGCTCTTGAGCGAGCATGGCGTAAATCTAAATCCCTGCAAGATTTTACCCTCTACCAATCTGCCCTTCTCAAATACAACTCCTACCTCCACACTGCTAAACAAACCTATTACAACAATCTCATCAAAACCCTCTCATCCAAACCTCGTCAACTCTTTTCTACCCTTAATTCCTTACTTCACCCCCCACTGCCCCCACCCACCAACTTGCTTACCGCTCAACATATTGCCAACCACTTCAATAGCAAAATCAACACAATTCGCAAGGAGATATCCAGCATTCAAATTCCTCCCCTACCCAACATATCAGGTCCAACACCACACTCAATACTCTCCTCCTTTTGCCCAGTTACCACAGAAGAAGTTGATAAACTCGTCTCCATGGCCCTCCTCACTACCTGTCCCCTGGACCCTGTCCCCTCTCAATTACTGCAACCACCTTCCCACTCTATCCTCAACTCCCTAACCCACATCTTCAACCTCTCCCTCTCCTCTGGCACCTTTCCTTCCCCGCACAAACATGCACTGGTTACCCCCATACTCAAAAAACCCTCACTAGACCCCATCTGTTTGAATAACTTAAGACCTATCTCCCTGCTCCCGTTTGCCTCCAAGCTCATCGAACGCCTTGTTCATGACCAAATGAGTCGCTACCTCATGGACAACAACCTTCTCGACCCCCTACAGTCTGGCTTCCGCCCACAACATTCTACTGAAACTGCCCTACTAAAACTCACCAATGACCTAATAACTGCCAAAACCAATGGCCACTACTCCATACTCATACTTTTAGACCTCTCTACTGCCTTTTACACAGTTGACCACCTGCTCCTCCTTAGCAAATTACACTCCCTTGGCCCCCGTGACTCTGCATTATCCTGGTTCTCCTCCTACCTATCTCAGCGCACTTTCAGTGTCACTTACAACTCCATCTCCTCCGTTCCCCTTCCTCTTTCTGTTGGGGTACCCCAAGGCTCCGTCCTCGGGCCTCTCCTTTGCTCACTCTATACCTCTTCCCTGGGCCAGTTGATGACCTCCCTTGGCTTCCAATACCACCTCTATGCCGATGACACACAGATCTATCTCTCCACTCCTCAACTCACCCCCTCTATCTCCTCACGGATCTCAAACTTACTGAATGACATATCGATATGGATGTCACACCACTTCCTCAAACTTAATCTTTCTAAAACTGAGCTTGTTATATTTCCTCCTTCACGGTCCCCCTCCTGTGACTTCACCATTAATACCAACAACACAACAATTGGTCCCTCCACACATGCCAGGGTCCTGGGTGTAATCCTTGACTCTGACCTCTCCTTCAGCCCCCATATGCAATCACTGGCTAAATCCTGCTGCCTTAATCTCCGCAACATCTCCAGAATTCGACCCTTCCTGACTAATGACACCACAAAGCAACTTATTCACTCCTTGATTATTTCCCGCCTCGACTACTGAAACTCTCTCCTTAATGGCCTACCCTTAAGCAGGCTATCCCCCCTTCAGTCTATTATGAATGCTGCTGCTAGACTAATACACCTCACTAATCAATCCGTGACTGCTGCTCCTCTCTGCCAATCCCTTCACTGGCTTCCCCTACCCCACCGTGTAAAATTCAAAATGCTAACCATAACATACAAGGCTATTCACAACATCGCCCCCATCTACATCACGAACCTCATCTGCAGATATCACCCCAATCGCCCCCTCCACTCCTCCCAGGACCTCCTGCTCTCTAGCTCCCTTATTACCTCCTTCCACGCTCACCTTCAGGACTTCTCCAGAGCCTCTCCCATCCTCTGGAATTCCCTGCCCCAGTATGTCCGATCAGCCCCTACCCTGTCCACCTTTAGGAGATCCCTGAAAACTCATTTATTCAGGGAAGCCTATCCCACACCCACATAACTGTCCCTGAGCCACCCCCATCAAATCATTCTCTGCAGCTATTACTTTTTGTACCACCACCCCCTCCCTTTAGAATGTAAGCTCTACGAGTAGGGCCCTCCTGTACCTTTTGTATTGTACTGTAATTGTGTTGTCCCCCTTATACATTCTAAAGTGCTGCATAAACTGTTGACGCTATATAAATCTTGTATAATAATATAATAATAATAATATAAAATGTGATTTGAAAAGTAGTTTAGCCATGTTGAATTAATATTTGTCTTTTGTACATCTTCCACTTTATGCAGAATTGTCTGTGTTTACTTACATATGCTGATAATTCAGCATGCCAACAATTAAGCTGGAAGGGCATTCTGGCCACAGGAGTGTACAGCCAGTACTCTGTAAGGCTTGATTCACATCTATGCATGCTGCTTTTGAGCATTTCTGCAGTGCTTTTTGCAGTGCTTGCCGCGTTTTTGGACATGTGTCTTTACCGCGATTTTGACAGGATTTGCGTTCTGCGTTTTTATTCTGCACTGTATATAGCTGGTTGCTAAGGAGGGGGCCGGGAGGCGGGCCACCTTGTCCTTAACAATCGAAGAGTCATCAGCTGTCAGCGGGCTTTCCCGCTGAATGTAAAGAAAAGAATTGCTGGGTAAATAAAGTTGTGAAAAAATAACTGCGTGGGGTCCCCCCGGGTCCATACCAGGCCCTTGGGTCTAGTATGGATTTGGAGAGGACCCCCCACTCCAAAATAAAAAAAATGGCGTGGTGGGGTCCCCCCAAAATCCATACCAGACCCTTATCTGAGCATGCAGCCCGGCAGGTCAGGAAAGGAAGGGGACGAGTGAGCACCCCCCCTCCTGAACCATTCCAAGCCACATGCCCTCATGTGGGGGTGGGTGCTTTGGGGCAGGGGAGTTCTGTGCCCCCCCACCCCAAAGCACCTTGCCCCATGTTGACGGGGACAAGGGCCTCTTCATGACAACCTTTGCCCGGTGGTTGTCGGGGTCTGTGGGCAAGACCCTTTTAACAAGGGATCCCCCAGATCCCGGCCTCCCCCCTATGTGAATGGGTATCAGGTACATTGTACCCCCACCCATTCACCAAAAAAAGGTAATGTACTGTTAAACAATACGGTAAACAGTTTTTGACAAGTCTTTTATTAAAAATATCTTCTTCTTCCCCGCTTCTTCCTCTGGTCTTCCTCCTTCTCCCTCCCATCTTCATCCTCCGGGCTTCTCCTTCTCCCACTTCTTCTTCCACTCTTTTTCTTTCTGCTGTGTTCCTTGTCCGGTGTTCTTCTTTCTCTGCCACCGACGACCCTCTTCTGATGCTGCGTCCTGATGATCTTGTGATGTCACGGACCCATTATGCCCGTGCGGTGATGTCACAAGGGGGCAGGGCCTCCCGATGGTGTCATCTGATGGCCACGCCCCATCGTTATCTAAGACAGGCTTGACATCGGTGCGGACAGATCAGTGGGACGCAGCATCAGAGGAGGATCGTCGGCAGAAGTGTGACACAGCACTCGGAGGAGGGTCGGCGTAGAAGAACTCTGGACAAAGAAGACAGGAGAAAGAAGAAGAGAGGAAGAAAAAGCGGGAAAAGGAGAAGCCTGGAGGAGGAATATGCGGCAGAAGATGGGGAAGACTGGAGGAAAAAGCAGGGAAGAAGAAGATATTTTTAATAAAAGACTTGTCAAAAACTCTCTACTGTAGTTTTTCACACTACACTACTGTTTTTTGGTGACTGGGAAGGGGGTACAATGTACCCGATACTCATTCACATGGGGGGAGGCTGGGATCTGGGGACCCTCTTGTTAAAGAGGCTTCCAGATTCTGATAAGCCCCCCACCCGCAGACCCCGACAACCACCAGGCAAGGGTTGTCGGGAAGAGGCCCTTGTCCCCATCAACATGGGGGCAAGGTGCTTTGGGGGGAGCAGAGCCCCCTGCCCCAAAGCACCCACCTCCCCTGTTGAGGGCATGCGGCCTGATATGGTTCAGGATGGGGGGCACTCACTCATCCCCTCCCTTTCCTGACCTGCCGGGCAGCATGCTCGGATAAGGGCCTGGTATGGACCTGGGGGGGCCCCACGCAATTTTTTTTTACGATGTTTTTTTTTATAGCCGGCAATTCTTCTTTTTCACATTCATCAGGGAAGCCCGCTGACAGCTGATGATTCATCAGTTGTTAAGGGCGTGGGGGCCCCCTCCTTAGCAACCAGCTATATACAGTGTAAAAAAAAACGCAAATCGCTGCAAAATCTCGGTAAAAATGCAGTACTTGCATTTTTGATGAGGGGCCAACTTCCTGACCCGCTCCTTAGCATGCAATGCAAAATGCATCCAAAAACGCATTAGTGTGAATAGAGCCTAAATATGTCTTATCAATCATTTGTTTTTCATACTGAAAAGTAATTTTGTAATGAAAAAGCTGCTCAGATATTATATTCTCCACAATGCAGTTTTGCCTCTTTGGCCAGGACTACCTCCACCTAAGCGTGTGGAGGTTCCAGGTTATAGCAGGTATGGTTAGTGATCAAATTATTGATCAAAAGGAGATTGTGAAAGAAATTTGTAAGTTCTGTATATAATTGTATTCTATTTTGTATGTATTGCACACTGCTCTCACTGTGCACATGGCACTTATAATGTTTTCAGTACATGTTTGCATTCTTTCGAGTCCTGATTGAAATTAGTCTGCCTATGTTATGCCTCTTGTTACCATAAACTTACAATTGTAATATTAATGTGATACCTACATAATCATGTGTATTAAAACCTTCAAATGTGTCATAATAAATCAGAACAGTTATTTGGAAAGATGTGGAGTGTATCTTTTGTGTCTGTTCCCTACTGTAGTAGTTATTAATAATTTGGAACCTCTAATCAATATGAGGATAGGAGTTGCCTATCTATAACATTTCCATGTCAGAAGCTTGAAAACACTATCTGTTATTACATATAATTAAGGAACAGCTGCAAACATTAATAGTGGACTCAAACACTAAAAAAAGGATACATTAGAATGTGAATGGTGCGCTTATTCTTTTTTTTGTTTGTTTTTGTTTTGAATTTTAAAATGTTTATTGAAAATAAATTGCATGACATGAGATGACATTCACAAAACATAAGGCCTAAAAATGTCCGTTACATAACTTTGGTTGTCCAACTATACATATACAGTATAACGCTATAAGGTATTGGCCCAATGTTGTTGCAAGCTGGTAAGTGTGGACAAACAGAAATAGCTGGGAGATATATCCCGATTGCTAGCAAGGCATTGTGTTTTGACTGTCGCTCAGGACACCCCTACTGGGTGTACACTGTGTCATGAGACGGCAGCCAAGGATAGGGAGGGGATGATGCTTTCTGTGGAGTTACCCACCCAAGCAACTTGGAAATAACAGTGGTTTCCTTGAATGCTATGCGGTCTAACAGAGTGCATCTCAGCCAGGGAGGGAACATTCCCATATCGGCAGTATATTGCTAGATACATAACCTATGGCCCTCCTCCACTGTCTGCTGTTTAGATGCCAGTGACAGGTAGAAGACAAGTAAAAATAAACTGTGGAATTTGTCATTCATTATTTCACATTGAAGAGAGAGAGAGAAGGAAGAGAGAGAAGAAACAGGAGAAATGAAGGGGGGGTGGAAGAGTGAACCCAGAGTTCGGTGATAGCTCTTATTGCTTGAAATTTAGGTTCCAGGGATGAGTGGGATACCTACATATCTGGCCCAGGGTTTCCATGTTGCTTGGAATGATTTGGTGGTGTCCAGAATGGAACTAGCCATTTTTTCTTGGGTCATGATCCACGATATTTTATTTTTCGCTGCCCGGAAGGAGACCTTGGGTCCTTTCCATGCTTTGGCAATTGTTATTTTTGCCCCCAAAAGGATAAAGAGAATTCATTTTCGGGTGTATTTGGAGGTTAGCGGTATGGGGAAGTTCAGGAGAGCCACTTTGGCTGATTTTGGAACTGAGTTTCCTGTTACCTTCCTGATGAGGTTGAATACTCTGTTACAAAATCCTCTGATATTTGGACATTCCCACCATACGTGGATCATGGACCCGAGGGTGTGACATTCCCTAAAGCACAATGGGGAGGCTGAGGGAAACATAATGGCCAGTCTAGTGGGGACCAGGTACCATCTGGTGATTACCTTTAAGTTGGCTTCGACAAGGGAGACGTTCATTATACCTTTAAAAGCTCTCGCTATTCCTGGTGCCATTCCTCCAGGTCCCAGGCCTCTTGTAGGTCACTCTTCCTGCATCCATATATGGAAACCTGGAAGAGGGTTTGGAAAGTGCTGTGTATATTATTGAAATCCCCTCTCTGTTCCCCACCTGTCCACACCAACGTTCATAGTTTGTAAACTCAAGGGGTAGGGATTTGTTCCCTACCCCTTGGTATAGGTAGGCATATAATTTTGTTTTTATGCAGTGTTTCAGGGACAGTGGACCTGTCATCGAGAAGTAGTATCCAATACGGTACATACCCTTGTCAAACCACCATTGGACAGATTTAATGCTCATGCCCGGTGGGTTGCAGAATATGTGCGCCAAAGGGCGGATATCAGAGGTTAGGGAGGGTAATTGGCCTAGTTCATCCCATAACAATAAGGAATGGGAGAAAGTGGGAGACATTATGGGGGGTCTAGATTTTCATAGACACCACATGAGGTAGTCTAAGGTATATTCTGTGACCGCTTTCCATTTGAATTCAATCTGGTTTCTCATATTTAGAGTACACCATGGATATCTGAGTTAATCTAGCTGCTTTATAATACCATAATAGGTTGGGTAGGCCAAGGCCTCCTTGTGATTTGGGGCTGAATAGGACACGTTGGGTAATCCTGTGACCCTTCTTCCCCCAGATGAATTTGATCATTTTCTTTTGGAATGCTCTGAGGTGATCTGGGTAGTAGGGTCATCTTGATGGAATTGATTCTACCGAGCCATGATAGTTGGAATGAGGACCAGGTTTTGAGGTCAGATTTGAGTTTGTGGAACATGGGGGGGAAATTTGCCTGGTATAGTAATTGGACCTTGGGGGTGAGGTTTATGCCTAGATAACGGATTGAAGATTCACTCCATTTAAATTTGAAAGCAGGTTTCAGATGCTCAACAACATATTGGGGCAGGGAGACATTTAGAGCTTGGGGTTTGGCCAGGTTCACCTGCAGACCTGAGACAGCCTCGAAATAATCTAATAATTTACATAAGTTGGGCAAGGAGGTGAGCGGGGAGGTGACAAATAATAGGATGTCATCTGCGAATAATGTGCATTTGTGGTTGGTGTGGCCGCACTGGACACCCTGGATATTCGGATTAGTCCTGACTGCTTTTGCTAGAATCTCTATGGCCAAGGCGAAAATCAGGGTTGATAGAGGGCAACCTTGTCTGGTGCCCTTAGAAATTTTGATAGAGTCTGAGTAATAGCCCTGCAATCTAATCCTTGCCTCAGGGTTGTGGTACAAGGATCTCAGGACTCCCATTAAGTTCTCTCCAAAGCCTGAATGCTTAAGGACTGCAAACATATACGGCCAAGAGAGCAAGTCGAAGGCCTTCTGAAGGTCCAACGACAGTAAAAGCCCCTCCTGGGGGAGATCCCTGTCCCACCCAGATTGAAGGACTGAGATTACGTCTATCGCCCGCCGCACTTGATCTGGGCCTTGTCGTCCTGGGATAAGACCCACTTGGTCTTTGTGTATATAGCGGTTAATGAAGGATCCTATTCTGTTTGCTAAAATTTTGGTCAGTATTTTTAGGTCATTATGAAAACAAAAAAAACTGCGCTAAAAAATATTGAAAACAATAATGAGATTGTAAAGTCCAATACAAAAAAAGTCCAATGGTGATAAGTGACGTGAAAACTCCTCAATGTGATAATGTTGAAAAGATGATAATTCAATTATGACATATCTATGTGGTGAAATGCTTACCAGAACGTAAGCCAAAAACAGACCAATGGCTTAAACCCAGCCTGGGCCTTTAGAGAGCGATTCCAATGAGACAGGATCAGTCGCACTCATGTAGCATATTCAGGTCCGCATGGGGTTATCCAAAAAATATATGGCAAAAAACATAGCGTAATACTGATACAATAACAAACATAAAAAAACAAAAAAGGGGTGCAACACTCAACTAACCCAAATCATATGTAATAATAAAAGTATCCTGTGTCCACAGCACACACAGGAGTGTAAAGTGAGTGTCATGCAAACATGCAATAAGGTAGTGCTCTTTGGATATATAAGTGAACCTCCAAAAGAATCTGCTTACCAGATATCAAGGACAAGTGAGCATACAACTGTCACCCAAAAGGAAGGGCATGGGAAAAATTCCACCAAGTGTAACAGGTCACATAAAGCTGCTTACCAGATGGCAAACTAGTGTGCGCAAACTCCACACAGTTAGGGACTTGACATCATAAGACGTGACAGAGGATCTATCTATATAGTGAACCTCTTAAAATTCCTGCTTACCAGATGGCCAATAAGGTAAAGCACAAGCCGAAATCCTGACGAAAATAGCGTAAACACGTCCTGGCAATCTCAAACAAACTCCCGTCCACAACAGGACGACGTGGTGACGTCAGTACGTCCCTCCCAGACGCGTTTCATCATAGGTTGACGTGCTGAGCCACCACATTATATGCGCACACCAAGCCTCGTTCTGGGTCCCGTCAAGAGAAACACAGAACGCCATCTTTGGTGTGGGCATTAGCAATATAAATTAAGGAAATGGAGTCAATATAGCGGCAAAAATGCCACCAGACTCACACACCTTTACAAATAAACCTGGCACACATGGACTTCGAGTAACTGGCATTTCAAATATATAATTTGAAACCCTCCCTATTAGGAAATTGAACCCTCGTAATTGAATAAAATCTCTAAATGTCAATGCCCCGATAACCAGATATCATGCTAATTCTAAGCTTGGACATTGCTCATATAGAGATAGAGGTAACATGAATTCACAGGTTAAGGGACAAATGTAAGACCTATTCAAATTACCCCAACATTATGTCTACACATGGACAATAATAACATCAAAGTAAGGATAAAATAGATGAATCATAAAATAAAAATTAAAAATATCACTATTGGAAATAAACAATCACAGTACATTTGAGCATAGGTATATTCTTTAAATATAAGGAGAAGTATAGAGGAAAAATTATAACCCACATTAATTGCGGGCCATATCACTGCTCACATAATATAACATGACCAACCTTCACTCGTACACAAAGGTGACCCAAGGCATAAACAATGTAAAAACAAATATAAGACTAAACAGTCCCCCACCCAAGACTTGGCGGGAACAATAGTTTTATATTTCTCATAAGTTTTATCCACGAGAGATGTAATTTAAAATAAGGATTCCTGGTTATTCACATATCAAGGCCTAGCTGAAAAGTCATAACCTCAACCAAGACAATGTCTATGAGGAAAAATCTGAAAATTAGTTATATAATTGGATATTCCGAATTCTGATATTTATTACTCAACCCATAAGAGTACCCCAATCGACCCCAATAGTCAAGAATTATCGATGAAAGCATTGACATCCACATCTATGTTCAATCCATGGGGCGTGTAACTTCTAACCCTATGGATCCAAGACATTTCCAATTTGGAAATCTCTCGTACCGTGGAACTCCCCCGCCAGCGGGGTTTGTAGCGGTCAATCCCTAAAAATAGGGTATTGGAGGGATCTCTATTGTGTGCCAAACGGTAGTGTTTGGAGACCGAATGGTTCTTAAAGCCTGTTAGGATGTTGGTGATATGCTTATTGAGCCTTACTTGGAGGGGGCGTTTGGTCCGCCCCACATATTGCAAGCCACAAGGGCATTGCAACATGTAGACCACTCCAAAAGTGGAACAGGTGATGAATGGGGTAATATGATGAGTTCGACCAGTCCTTGTAGAGACCAAAGACTGGGTCCTCCTATTTTTGTTTTTTTGTGTTTGTTATTGTATCAGTATTACGCTATGTTTTTTGCCATATATTTTTTGGATAACCCCATGCGGACCTGAATATGCTACACGAGTGCGACTGATCCTGTCTCATTGGAATTGCTCTCTAAAGGCCCAGGCTGGGTTTAAGCCACTGGTCTGTTTTTGGCTTACGTTCTGGTAAGCATTTTACCACATAGATATGTCATAATTGAATTATCATCTTTTCAACATTATCACATTGAGGAGTTTTCACGTCACTTATCACCATTGGACTTTTTTTGTATTGGACTTTACAATCTCATTATTATTTTCAATATTTTTTAGCGCGTTTTTTTTGTTTTTATATTTGTATTGGTGTGCCTCACTTATAACTGCAGCTCTTTGTTTTTAATTTTTATTAATTTTTATTTCTATTCTAGTCTCATTCTCACCATTGTATTCAATTTTTTCTAAGCGCAGTTTTTTATTTTTAAATTTTTAGGTCATTGTTGGGCCTATAGTTCTCCACCAGTTCTAAATCTCTATCGGGTTTGGGAATGACTGAAATGTATGCCGCATTAAGGTAAGGGTTCACCGGGTCTCCCTTTCTTTTAGAATTAAAGAATTTGGCTAGACGTGGGGCCAGGGTTTCTGCAAAGGTTTTATAGTATGGAACTGAAAATCCGTCGGGACCTGGGGCTGATCCCCTTTTCAGGTTCTTGATTACATAGAGCACTTCATCTGCTAGGATAGGAGTTTCCATGATTTCCTTATGTTCATCTTTCAATATGGGTATGGGTAGGTCTTCTAAAAAGGAGTGAATTTTGGATTCAAATATTAAATATGTAAAATACGCTGGAGTCGTTGAACTGTCATTCAGTCCAAATTTTGGGAATTTTTGGGAATGTGTGGGACCAAAATTTAGGGGTTAGTTTGGTGGCTAGCATAGTGCTCATCTTGTCTTTGTGCTGATAGAATTTTACTCCATTCCAACGGATGGCCCTCTCGGCCCTGACCGTGAGTGCTAAGTTTAGAGATAAGCTAGCAGAGTCAAGTTGCGCTATGGGGACCGTAGAGGGATCCTGCTTGTGGTGTTTGCTTAAGATCGCAAACTCCTTTTCCAGTTTAATTATGTCCGAGAATCTTTCCTTCTTGAGCTGAGTAGCTATTTGAATGATCTTGCCTCGGATCGTTACTTTATGTGCTGCCCATAGAGTCTCGGCCGAGATGCCATCAACGTCATTAAGGAGAAAATATTCTTTTAAAGCTTTTTCAATTTCAAGGGCTCTAATGGGGTCATTGAGTATTGATTCATTGACAGTCCAGTGTGTCCTATTAGATCTGGTGGGGGGACCTTGAAAGGTAATGTGGACCATGGAGTGGTCAGATAGGGCTGAGTCAGGAATATGGGCTTTGCTAACAAAGGGGATGTGTTTAGTGGAGATGAATATGTGGTCTATCCTGGAGTAGACTTGATGGGGGTTCGAGTAGTGTGTGTAGTCACGTTTTGTCGGATTAAGTTCCCACCATATATCTGCTAGGCCTTGTTGGTAAATAAGTTTAGCAATGCTAGAGCTATTCCTGGTAGGGCGGGTTAGTTGTGAGGCTGGGGGTTTCGACTTATCCATTGACTGATCGAAGGCTGTGTTGGAGTCTCCTCCAAAGATAACAGTCCCTTCTAGCTTTGGCTCTAGTGCATGGAACATTGTCCGTAAAAATTTTGCCTGGCCCTTGTTGGGTGCATAGTAAGAGACGAATGAAAAGAGATGATCCTCGATGAATCCCTTAATTAGGATGTATCTACGTTCTGGGTCTCTATACTCCTGCTGCACTGAAAATTTGCATTTTTTTGCGAATAGAATAGCAACACCCTTTGACTTGTCCTCAGCATTTGCTAAATAGAATTGTGGGAATTGAGCGTGGAGGAAGGAGGGGATGTACCATCTTGGAAAGTGCATTTCCTGAAGCATTACCACATCCACTTTTTGTGAGTGGTAAGTTTGGAGCACTTTCTTTCTCTTGACTACTGAGTTTAGGCGCTGAACATTGTGAGAGACTACCCTGAGTGTAGGGGCAGGTGTGGGACTTTGTGGCATGGCAAGTGGAACAAAGGTCGACATCAATACAGGCAGCACTTACCTTCATCAGTGGAGTCAAGGGAGGGTCTGGATACAGCTGGAAATGGAGCCTGGAACCCGGAGGAACTGAGAAGCGTGGTGACGTCCGTGCACTGGCAAGAATGAGAGAGAGGTTAGTGAGAGAAAGAAGAAGTAGAAGAAAGCTTGGAGAGAGAAAGCCCGTAATGGGCCTGTGGCGATAGGGGAGAGTAAAATATCTCTCCCCACCACCACCTGGTGAACAAACATAGCCCTCAAGTTGGGACTGGGTCCCATCCTTTGGGTATGGAAAATCCATAGTTGAACAATTGGTGGAGGCGCAGGACTGCTGCCTCAGCCTAAGGCAACCCTCAAAAGAAAGCAAGTTATCGCATATAAAAGCAAGCACACATAATAAACTTAGAAGTTGTAACGTTAGCTGGATTAAGGATCGCAACCAGTGATTGAACATAGAACTGGGCCATTTTGGTTAAGAATTAGTAATGTTGAGGGACCTAAAATGGAGAGATCCTCCAGGCAGTTAGTGGAGGGAAGGGCAAGTCTAGCATCTTCCCACACTTCTTCTGGAGTGTGTTCAGTGTCTACACCCTCATGTGGTCTCCTAATGAGTCTGTAAGCGTTCATGTAAGGGTGACCTTTGCAGTCAACATTAAAGAATATGGGTGTTTCTGTTGAGTGTGGGTAGTAAGCATTCTTTCCATTGGTCTTCAGTTAGTCAAGGGCAAACGGGAGATCCCGAATGAGGACTTGAACAGATAGTTCTGGACGGATGAACGAGTCAGTATAAAAGTTTGGAGTGGGGTGTCAGAATGGACTCTGGGGTACAACCCAATCCGGGCGGTAGGTCCCGGTACAAGTAGCTAGGCAATGCTGAGCTGTAGCAAGGTGCAATGAGACGAGCCCCTTGTTTTGTTCAGGGAGGCATGGGTTCCCTCACTCTCCTGTTTTTTTATGGTTTTCCACGAGGGGGAGATTGGGCTAGTGGGTGTGGGCCGTTTGGCGGATCCTGATTGTTGATTTGTGGTATCCATCATGGAGTCTTGGGTGATGAGATTCAATTGAAGAAGCACCTGTTCACCCTCTGGAAAGCTGGTGAAGGAATGGGTTTTGCCTTTGAAAGCAAATTTTAAGGCAAAGGGGAAGCCCCACCAGTACTTGATTTCCTTTTGCGAGAGAATCAATAGTAAGGGATCTGCGACGTTGGATGGTCATGAGTAAGATGTCTGCAAAAATCTGAATGTCATTTCCCTGAAAGGAGATGTGTGATTGCTTGCGTGAGGTTTTCATTATGTCCTCTTTTACCCTGTAATAGTGAGGCTTGACCATTACATTCCTAGGGGCTCCATCTTTCCTAGGTGTTCCCAGAGATCTGTGTGCTCTGTCTAGCTCAAGTTTATGTGGAGCTATGGACGGGATGAGTGTTTTGATGAGCTCCTGGACTGTCTTGGGGATGGCCGTGGTGGATTCTGGCAGACCTCTGATTTCAAAATTGTCCCTCCGTGAACGATTTTCAAGATCGTCGATCCTGGCAAGGGCTGTGTCTAATTGTTCCTGTATGATTTGCATATGGTCAGTATTTTAGCTGGCCCTGGACACTGTTATGTCAAGCTTGTGTTCAATCACTTCCATTCTGGAACTCAGATTTTGGAAGTCAGCACGGATGTGACTGGTGATTTTGTTGGCAGTATGAGTGAGACCCCAAGCAGCTTAGACAGTTTAAGGTACAGGTCTCCTGCGTTCAGGGGGTGTCCATCTCTGTGCCTCCTGGGGTAGTGATATTGTCCATGCGGGCAGGGGTGTTTCTCATGGGGGAGAGGCTGTACGTGTCCAGCGATCGTTCAATTTGCGATTCTGTTGAGGCAGGAGAAGGGGAGGTAATGTGGGGGATGCTGGTGAAGGCCAGGGGGTGTAGGCAAGTGTAGCTGGGGTCAGAACTTGCCTGTGTTCTTGCTGTCCTCCCGAGTCCTGGTCTTGTGGCTGAGTAGCGGCCACCATCTTGGATTCGGCCGTTTGCTTTTGGTGGAAAATTGTGGCCCAAGGTCCCTCCTAGCTGTGCTGCCTGGCATGTAAATGCTCCTGGGGGGTTCCCCGATCGGTTCCCGTTGTTAGTGGAGGTCCCGCTGGTCCCGATCCGGCTTTAGGGTCTCTGGATGGCTGAGGCAGTGTGGAGCTCCCTGCTTACATGGCCATCTTGGAAGCTGCCGCGCATGGTGCACTTATTCTAATCACCATAATTTGTCAAACCATATCAAAAACCCATAATAGTATGCATTGAAAATTAAAGATGAGGCCCAGTCTGGGTGAAAAAAAAAATTTAAGTCAGCAGCTACAAATACTGTAGCTGCTGACTTTTAATATTAGGGCACTTACCTGTCCAGGAAGCCTGCGATGTTGGCACCCCAGCTGATCTTTGGATCGACTGCAGGGTGCTGGCGCCGCTATTCCTGGTAAGGCAACCTGGCAGTGAAGCCTTTCAGCTTCACAGCTGGCTGCCTACTGTGCATGCGTGAAGCGTGCAGTGCTTTCTAATTGGCCTGGCAGCGGGGGGAAGGAGGAGGGTATAAATGTGGCAACGGTGCACACCATGCTAGGAGTGATCAAATAAATAGATAGTCCTTTAAAAAATGTGGATGTTAATACTAATAGCTTTAAAAAGTTTTGATCTGCAGTATCTGGAAACACCAAGAGAAGAGAATGAGGCTGCTTTACACCTTCAGAAGAAATGACCGCTCACCTCAGAGATTTGACCACACAGGTCAAACAGCGCTCATAGAATGACATGAGATGGAGAAAAAGAAACTTTTTCTCCAACACCTAAGCTGCTCCTCCCCAGCGTGATATCCGGGTCTCTGGGTCACTTATCCTACTACAGGGATTTTGGTTTGCAACACTTGTCTCCCATTCAAAAGATAATGCTCAAAGCAAAGGGAGACACAATCATAGCGCAATACTGATGTTAAACATTGTATTTATTAAAACTTAAAATCCATTTGCTCACTGTTATCAAAATGAAAAACCATACAGAACAAAGAGAACAAGATGAATTGCCTCCTCACTGGGAATCAGAGTCACCGGGAATGATGTCACTGGCTCCATCCGACACGTTGCATCACTTGTCACGTGATTTCTTCAGGGTTGAAACCTCTTGACAAGCTTCGGGCTTTTAAAGCCCCATCTTGTTTATGGGTTGCCATAGTGACACAGGAATCATCGGTTTATGTAAAAAGCTATTTCAGCAGCCTAAATGAGGGCACACACTGCAGCACCACCTTGTGGCTACATACAGATAATGCCCCAAATGAACTGCTTGTACAATAATATAAACTTAAAGCGGGGGTTCACCCACACCGCCAAAAAAAAAAAATATTAAAAGTCAGCAGCTACAAATACTGCAGCTGCTGACTTTTAATACATGACCACTTACCTGT
This sequence comes from Aquarana catesbeiana, assembly GCF_042186555.1. Lineage (NCBI taxonomy): Eukaryota > Metazoa > Chordata > Amphibia > Anura > Ranidae > Aquarana > Aquarana catesbeiana. The sequence goes on from NC_133325.1 coordinate 346,414,829, forward strand.
CCAGGAGTCCAGCGATGTCGGCAGGGGACGCCGAGAACCCGCTCGGTTCTCGGCAGCTGCCGCCGCCATCCTAGGTGAGGGAATCAGGAAGTGAAGCATTGCGGCTTCACTTCCCGGTTCCCTACTGCGCATGCGCGAGTCGCGCTGCGCGTCCCTAGTGGTCCCCGCTCTCTCCTGGGAGCTGTGTGTTCCCAGGAGACAGCGCGGTGGGGACAGGAAGAGGCATAGACTCCCATGGGAGTCTATGCCGGAAGTGGGTGCAAATATCTGTCTTAGACAGGTATCTGCACTCCCCTCCCCCCTGAAAGGTGCCAAATGTGACACCGGAGGGGGGAGGGTTCCGAAAAGCGGAGGTTCCATTTTTGTGTGGAACTCCGCTTTAATTACAATAGTAAAAATACATTATATATTGGAACAATTATGGTAACAACTATGGGAATAACAATGGTAACAACAATTGGTACAATAATAGGAATGGAAATAGATCTCGGAACCCACAGTATAACAACTATGATAACTGAATTCCAACAACTGGGAAACTAGACTCTTCACATGTTAATGGGGAATTAGAACCAGGAAAGATCCATATCGTAATTCCATTTTTATTGGTATAAAAGCACGTAAAAAGCCAATTTTACACTTACCAAATATTCCTCTTATATGTTAGCATGTAAAGACGCCACTTTGTAATTTAAAACCGTAATCTGCTCTCCAATAAGTGGACATGACATCACCAGGAATAACCACTCGCTTGATGCATTTCCCTCTGCCCAGGAAGCATCCTCAGACAGCTTCTGAGGACACTTTCTGGGCAGAGGGAAATGCATCAAGTGAGTGGTTATTCCTGGTGACGTCACGCCCGATTATTGGAAGGCAGATCGTGGTTTTAAATTACAAAGTGGAGAGGGAGTAACAAGATTATTGAACTTAGTAGGAGTGAATCAAGGTGGATATTTGGATTAAAATCTTTATACCCCCAAGGAATGCATATTGATTTTGATCTAAATTGCTTCATTTTTAATTAATAATGAAGTCTATTGTATTGAGATCAGGTTTAGTGTCACTTTTACTCCTCCACTTGGTGGTGTTTTTTATATAGTTACACATTCCCGGAAGTGAGGTGAGGAGGCGATTCGTCTCATTCTCTTTGTTCTATGTGACTTGTAATTTTGCTAAATGTGAGCAGATGGATTTTAAGTTTTAATAAATACAAGGTTTAACGGCAGTATTGCGCTATGATTGTTTCTCCCTTTGCATTGAGCATTATCTTTTGAATGCGAGACAAGTGTTGTAAATCGAAATCCCTGTAGGAGGATAAGTGGAGGAGCTGCTTAGATGTCGGAGAAAAAGTTTCTTTCTTTCCATCTCATGTCATCCTATGAGCGCTGTTTGACCTGTGTAGTCAAATCTCTGAGGTGAGCGGAACTATCCATTTATTTAATTACTCCTAGCACGGTGTGCACATTGTTGGAGTTCACATTGATTGGACAATAGGGATGAGCCCAATGTTCGAGTTGAACATAAGTTTGACTCGAACATCGGGTGTTCGCCAAATAGCGAACATTATGTGGTGTTCGCAGCAAATTCGAAAGCCGCGGGACACCATTAATGTCTATTGGACACTAACATGAAAAACCAAAAGTGCTCATTTTAAAGGATTACATGCAAGTTATTGTCAAAAAAAGTGTTTGGGGACATGGGTCCTTCCCCAAGGGACATGTATCAATGCAAAAAAAAGTTTTAAAAACATCAGTTTTTTCAGGAGAAGTGATTTTCTAATAATGCTTAAAGTGAAACAATAAAAATGAAATATTCCTGTAAAGTAGCACATTTTTCCCATATTTAAAACAATATCACAGCAAAATTACATTTCTAAAGGAAAAAATCTCATTTTAAACTGTTCGCGGCTGTAATAAATTGTCGGATCCCGGCAATATAGATAAAAATCATTGAAAAAAAATGGCATGGGGACCTGCCATGTAATAGCACCAGTTACAAGCAATTAAGAGTTCAACTAGGCGAACATGCAAATGAAAATTTGTGCCAATAGCAGCAAACACACCTTAGTAAATTAGGAATCAGTGCTAATTGGCGATTCCGCAGATCTGAAAGTGCCAATTGCTACCAAGTTTTTATATAGCAATGCACTGCAACCATGATCCATGTATGTGAAGAAAACATTTTTATGTGAGATGTGCTCTACCTCGTCTACCTTCTTGCAGTTATGAATGAGTATTGCAGAGTAATGTCTGCTATTCTGTAAAGTTACATGTATTGAACATTTACACTTACATATCTGTTTTATGTTGATTTTTTTTATGTTATTTTTTTATTTAGGTGACTATAAAGCAGTAATTATTTATGTTCATTCTTTAATCATACTACACTATTAAGCAAGTCTCAGCATACTTAGCACAATAGCTTGGTGGTCTGTTCAGCTGTCTCCAAAGCACTCAAGTTATAAGTTCAAATCCCAGCCAACCTACCACCCACCAGCTGTGTTTATTTTTCCAGTGCACAAGCAAATTAAAACAAGCAAAAAAAGGTAAACTGTCCATTAACTAGCGTGTGATGTTTGGAATTCCACACCATAATATTATTGAATACTTACATACCATTGCATGCATTTAAAGAGTTAATATAATAGAATCAACCAAATTAAAGTGCATTGGCTAATTGGCATTTGCCTATTTTCAGCATATGTTGCTGGGTCCAATGCAATCTTTTTGTAGGTGATTTGAACCCATTAGTCCTTCAAGGCCTGAGCTGTTTAAGGTAGAAGCACTGATCACTAGCCTATTGGGCTGAGCATACAAATCCATAGAAAATACATTTACTAGTGTTTGATGTTTTTAATTCTATACAATAATGTTTTGCAAATGAGCCATTAATATTATGAAAACAACCATGCTCATGCTGATGTGGCATTGGTCATTAGGAAAATAAATTGAATTAAAAAAAAAAAAAAAATTGGCGTAGGGTCCCCCCCAAATCCATACCAGGCCCTTTGGATCTGGCATTGTTTTTTAAGGGGGACTCCATGCCAATTTTCTTTTTAAAATTGCCGTGGGGTCCCCCCAAAATCCGTACCAGACTCTTATCCGAGCATGCAGCCTAGACGTCAGGATAAAGGGGGACGAGTGAGCATCCCCCCTCCTGAACCATACCAGGCCACATGCTCTCAACATGGGGAGGGTGTTTTGAGGTGCACCCAAAGCACTTTGTCCTCGTGTTGATGGGGATAAGGGCTTCTTCACAACAACCCTGCCGGTGATTGTCGGGGTCTCAGGACATGGGGCTTATGGGAATCTGGAAGCCCCATTTAAAAAGGAGGCCCCCAGATCCTGCCCCCCATGTGGATGGGTAGGGGTACATTGTACCCCTACATGTACCCCTACCCATTCACCCAAAAAGTGTAAAAAAATACAAACCACAAGAGACAGTCATTGACAAATCCTTTATTACAAAAAATTTTAAAAAGTGCCCCGTGATGTACATCCATCGTCAATCATGGCGCCCAATGGACAAGAAAAAAACCACAAAATCAAAATGCTTGATGGGAGGGCTCCCGCTGTATGTGCCCTGTGTGCTTTCACAGTCCTTTCATAGGCAAGGGCGGGGCCACCTGGGTATGTCACGCTGTGGCCCCACCCCCTCTGATGTCATGTGATGTCATGTGACATCAGAAGGGGATGGGGACACCTGGTTACGTTACTGGGTGGCCTTGTCAATATATCACCTGTCAAAGCGAAGAGACAGCAGTTGGCCAGAGCCCTCCCATCGAGGCAGAGCATTTTATTTTTTTTGCTATCTTTCAGGTCCACCAGACACCATGATTGACGATGGATGTACATCATGGGACACTTTTTTGTTTTTTTAATAAAGGATTTTTCTAAAACCGTCTCTTGTGGTTTTTATTTTTTGACACTTTTGGAGTGAATGGGTAGGGGTAAAATGTACTGATACCCATTTACATAGGGGGGCAGTATCTGGGGGGCCCCCGCCCGCAGAACCTGACAACCATCGGCCAGGGTTGTAGGGTAGAGGCCTTCATCCCCCCTATCCTGATCTCCAGGCTGCATGCTCGGATAAGGGTCTGGTATGGATTTTGGGGGGACCCCATGACAATTTTTTGCACACCCACTCCCAAAAAAACCCAACAAAAAACATATCTATTTGTAACCCAATATACGCACCGCGAAGAAAGATTCAGGCCTGTTCTTAGGTCAAACGCCCGCAACAAATGCAGGCCTTTAAATACCCTAGCTATGTTTTCGAGCACACCTGGACACACGTAGTAATGGACACACCACCAGTGTAATTGATTCTGTCTCTTCATGTAGGCCTCAAGTGCTCACACCTGTTCATCTGGAATACACACGCTTTACAAATAAAAGAATGCATCAGCATAGATATCTGTGCAGGGTAAACCTCAAAATAACAAATGTCCAAGCCTCTGGCCATGATCAGTGATCCCAAGAATCTCCAAATTAAACATGTAAATTGTTGGGCATGTGGAAGGTACAAAACAGGAAATGAGAACTTTGTGAGGGCTGCTTCACATAAATTGGGATAATGCTTGCCAACTGCTGACACATGTATGTTCCCATCACTTCACTTCAGATAACTGCTATATGCAAAGTGGCAAGGTCTCTTGGGTCACATCATTGACCATATATGAACATGACCATATTTGGTCAGTAATGTCACAGGGATCCTTTGATGTCAAAATGACATCAAATATGATCATATACCATATACTGTCAATGACATAATCTGGAAGACATTGCTGCTTTTTTTTCGTTGTCATCTGCAGGCCCTGTCATTTGGAAGTGACAGGAACAGATGTACTTGGCAGCTGGCAGGGGTTTTTTTTGTGGGTTGGTGGGTGCTAGGCATCGTGATTGGCATTGATCTACATTGCTGGATCATGTAATTGACAGAGGATTTACACCATGGGACATTTTCTGTTTTGTTTTTTGTTGGTTTCTATTTATTTACTCATTCACATGGGAAGCTGGTATCTGGATGCCCCCTTTCAGATTACCATAGGCTGCTGCCCTCAGACCTTCACAACTAATGGGCCAAATCCCTTTAACTCATCAACATGGGGGCAAGGTGCTTGCCCCCATGGAACATAAAGCGAGAGAGAGCACACAGAGGCAGATCACACAAAACCTGACAGGCAGAGGTCTGTTGGGAAGTTTTTGTGTCCAGGATGGGTGGCGTTGGGACCCTTCATGAATAGGCAGTTCACAGAGTAACAATGGGCTCACTACAAATAAATAGGGATCTAGGCAGGGATCTAGGCAGGGATCTAGGCAGAGCCAAGGTTGGCATTGCAAGTGTTAAATCCTGGCACACAATGCAGGGATCTGAGTGGAGCAAAGATAGGCACAATAAGGCAGTTCACAGAGTAACAATGGGCCCACTATAGGTTGGACTTGATGGACTTGTGTCTTTTTTCAACCTCACCTACTATGTAACTATATATAAGGGTTAAGTCCTGGCACACAAGGTAAGGATCTAGGCAGATCAGAGGTTTGGCATGGTAAGGGTTAAGTCCTGGCACACAGGGCAGGTATCCATGGAGTCAGTGTCCTGTGAGCCGGCTCTGGACTTAGGGGAGAGAGAGAATCAGGAGGTACAGGCAGGTAGGCAGCTGACAGTGGGAGGTAGATGGTTAATCCTGAAGGCCGGACCTCAGCCTGGGGTCCTCAGAGGCATGGAGAGCACACATTACAGGCATCTGAAGCACACAGGACTACTTGCCTCAGCTCAGGTAGATATACCCGAGCCAGGAAGCAAACTTGTGACCAAGCAATCTGATGCCAAACATCAGATTGCCTGGGCAACAGGCCCCTCCCCTCCCATGCAGCTGAAACAGGCACATGGCTGGGGATGGGCTCTTTGGAAGAAGAGCGCACTGTGCCTGCTAGGGTCTGCAACCTGCAAGTCTGTGAAGAGCTCTCAGCACTGGCTGCAGCAGGGGATCCGACCATCTGGCAGCGTTCACACAGGAGGCGTGGAGAGGTATGCTCTTGTGCGAGGGCCAGGTACTGGATGCATTGCTCCCCACATTAATGTGCTGTGGAGAGGTGGGGGCATGCAGGGAGCAAAGGGGAGAGCTGGGTGTGGTGACAACCAGGGCTTAGGAGGGGGTGCATTCTCATCTAACTCTTTCCTGCCCTGCCAAGCTGTATGCTCATATAAGGGTCTAGTGTGAATTTATTTTGCACAGTTTGGGGGGATCTCGTGCCTGTCACCATTTAAAAGTCATATTAGACCTAAAGGGCCTTGCGTGAATTGGGGGGGAACCCCATGTCAATTCTATTTTATGGGAGCCTTCGAAACACTTATATCAAACCCTCATCTAGGATAAAGGCCTGGTATAGATGAATGGAATCCCAGGCTGTTTGTTTATGAAGAGAATGAACCTCTTGGAAGCTGTAATCTTTCTGGCAATTCAAACACACTTTTTTCTTTGTAAATGTTGGTGTTGCTGTAGTAGGTAGTATACATTTCACAGATGTGCCACTTCACATGCAGGGTCAGAGCATTCTCCAGGCATGTTATTTAAAGAAATTTAAGAATTTAGCATTTAAAAAGGAATTTAGCATTTTTCTTTCAGTAATTCTTTATTAGGGTTTTTCACATATAACAGAAGTAAGTACACAAACAATATCTGTCGAATAGTGCAAGGTTGTAGAAACAGCAACAAATAAGTACATATGAGGTAACAGAATTATATTAAAGGTGAAATAATATTTTCTTTATATGAGTTACCTGATACTTGGTATAGGGTAGAGGTAAAGGGTTTTGTCTACTATCCCAGAAACCCCCTTGGGAGCAATACTGAGTCAGGGATGGAGACAACCCTATCTACCTTAGAGTTGTTCGCCTTAATCGTGCAAACTATTATACATCAAGGAGAATGAAAACACGAAAGTTGTAATAGTCTCTTTTCCTGGGGAACCATTCCAAACCGACCATGGGTACCACATTTGAGAGATATGATGACCAATTTTTGTTCCATAATGCTAAGATTTATTCATAGTTGAAGTGTACATGGGTCATATCCACCACATCCCACAGTGTAGGCGGGTCAGGATTTTTCCATTTTCTAGTAATATTAAGTCTTGCTGACATTAATATATGACTCATGGTATGTCTAATTTGTTTTGTGTAGTGTTCCATTTCAAGAGATAAGAGTACTAGGCTAGGTTACGGGGGTATGATCAATTGGGTGACATTAGAAAGTAGGTGGAAGATTGCCTTCCAAAAGTATGTCAGCTTGGGGCATCTCCAAAATATATGAAGCATGTCTCCCTTCTGGTCACACAGGCTCCATCATTTATCATCTAGGTCTTTGTTGAATCTTGACACTCTGTTGGGGGTAAGGTACCAATGTTGTGTTAATTTATTGGATAGCTCCCAAAGTGTGGAGCAGCAGGTGGATATATATGTGGATTTTTAGGCTTTAGCTCCTTGTTCTGCAGTGTAGGTGCAACCTAGGTCAGATTCCCATCAAAGTAAAGGAGTTGTTTTAGTGAAGACACTCTTTTGCTGGAGGAGATTGTAAAAAGTTAAATCCTTTTTTTATGTGATTTGGGGGCTCTAAGAAAGATCCAAGCAGGGTTTTTTTTGCAGGTCCACATTGGGAGTTTAGTTATACAGTGTTGGGTGCGGTTGGGTAGTTGGAATTATTTTTGTAGGGTGGGAAACGGTTTGAGTGCTTTGTTACTGAAGAGATCATTAATGTACGTTATTCCCTTTGTTTGCCACGCCACAAAGGATATTGATTCTATAATATTGTGCAGGGCCTTTAAAGGGATTTTAATAGTGGACTTGATGGGGCAAGATAAGCTGAGTCTCATGAATTAATTCCAGGCTTTAACTGTTGCTTAAAATGTTGGGGAGACATATGAAGGGATTTTAGCTCCAATTGTGACTGAGAGTAACCAGGTAGATAGATTACCTCCTGGGAAAATGGAGGCCTCTATATTAAAAAAAAATATGAAAAAATATGCACTGTACCAAAAAGAGGGCACAGTGCCAAGTGCCACATAGAAAGAGCCCAGGAAAATAATAATCAGAAAATTGTTTTGTATTTATTATCAAATGAATTTATTGAAAAAAACAATGCCCAAATGACACGAAAATTGCAGAGATACTACACCTAACATCATATAGACAATGTTGTCTGGGAAGAAAGACAAACACACATAAAAACATAAAACAGAACATATGTCACCACCTAAGCATACAGATATACCAATAAGGCACTAAGAATATGTGCAATTGTGGTAACCGCATCACCAGCCAGGCAGTGTTCCCATTGATTATATGAGCAACGGCGATTGCAAAATACAAAAAGAGTCCAAAAAACACAAATCCGTTACTGAAGGGAATGCTACTATTGTGGAACAATCATAGGGATATTGAGATAGCACAAGACAGGGGTGAACAGCAGCGTGTCTAGTTGTAAGTTGTAAATCCAATGGACTGGGAGTGCTTGGAACCAGTTAAAGCAGATATAACCTGTCAGTGATTACTTATGGAGGCATATAGATAGCCGTTCCAAAATGGCTGCATAATAATCAAAGTTGAATAAATGCAAACGTTCAATAGGCAGAGATATTATGTAGATTTAGGACTCACAGACAGCAGAGGATTGTGAAGGCAGCCCTGTGCAGCACTTCTGAAACAGCTAATTGAAGCTCCCATGATCTCTCCTCGTGGCTAAGTTGCCAAATATGTACCTCCAGAGGGGAATCGATCCTGGATTGTGGGGAGCAGAGAGATATTGCTGTGATGGCTGGCTGACTGCCGCTGCTGCACAGTAGAGCAACTCTCGTATCCCACTGTTTCTGAAGCACGGTCCTCACCATGGACAGGCGCAAAGTGAGGCAGTTATCTCAGCTGATACCTAGAATGGTATCTAATGTTCAGAGGAGTGATGTCAACGTGTTTCACTGGGAAACCCCAGCTTCTTCAGGACTAACTCCCCCTAGCTGTGACCAGTATATATACACAATTTTTGTCTCAGATTGAATTATCTCATAAGGAAGTTAGATCAACCATGTGTTTTACCCAGACAGGAAGTGTGTCATAGATAATATTAACCCCCACAGGGGTGGGGTCATAGCAGATGCAGTATCTCCATTTCTGATGGTGCACATACAGCATACTTGAAACATCAAAAAAATCAGTAAAAGCACATTATAAATCATAAATAAAGACAAAAACCAAAATCAATAAACAGCCAGAATGAAAAATGAAAAAAAAATATATTAATAACAAAGATTGCAAAAATGACCAAAAACAACAAAAAAAATTAAAAAAATAAAATAAAAATAAAATTAGTAAGGAAATCATCACTTGAACCCACACCTAGACAGGACATTTGTATGCAATGAATGGAAGTGCAGACACAGAGCATGCAAAAGACACCAAAAGGAAACACAACTAGCAAAAACAAATATTAAAATTGTTTATCTACAAAAACCAAACAATCCAAGAAAACTTGGCGATTTAGTTCTCTATTGAGTCCATGCGGAATCATAACATTTAATTTATAAATCCTGAATTTCTCTTTTTGGAGAAGGACTTTATCAAAGTCACCCCGCCTTTTATTAAGTTGTAAAGCATAGATTCCGTTAACCACCATTCCATCAGGTTTGGACTGATGGTGCAAAAGGAAATGTTGAGCCAAAGGGCTTTTTGGCTCCTTATGTTTAATATCTCCGAAATGTTCACCAATGCGGACATGCAACTGACGCTTTGTCTTCCCTATATAAAACTTGTTACAGGGACACTGTAGACTATAAATCACTTTAGTAGTGGCACAATTAATAGGGCTTTTGATCTTATAGACTTTACTATTATCAGCATTGGTAAATACCTTGGTATGTTCAACAAAATGACAAATCTGACAGTGCACACACGGGAACATCCCTTTGGATCTTGGAAAGGACGTTAACCAAGAAATGGATGACCTGACTTATTCAGATCGAGTGAGCATGACAGATAGATTTGGATCTCTTCGTGCAGTCATATGTGGGTATTCCTCCGCTATAGCAGACAGAGTGGGACAAGGGGCAATGTAGACCAGTGCCTCTCAAGAATCTCCCTCACCTCGGACCACTGCACCCCAAACTGAGTTATGAATCTCACTGGTTCACATTGTATAGCGTGACCCAGGGGAGATGGTGAAGGTTTTGTTCCTCTATCAGAGAGGATCTCTCCACTCATTGCTCTTTTCTTCGCTGTTTTGAGTACTTTATGACTGTAGCCTCTCTCTCTAAATCTGGCATACATATCATGTGCTTCCTTTTTGATTTCCTTATCACTTGTACAGTTTCTCCTAATGTGGAGAAACTGTCCAATGGGAATGCCTCTCACTAGAGAGCCGGGGTGAAAACTGTCTGCCCAAAGTAGGGTATTGGCTGCCGTCGGTTTTTGAAAAGTCGAAGTAACCAAGGAGCCATTCTTCTTAGTAATCCTGAGGTCAAGGAAGGGAATCGAGATGAGATCTAACCCATACATAAGTTTGATATTCCGTGTATTGTCATTAAGTTCATGAACAAATTCATGCAATTCAGTCTTGGTTCCCTTCCAGACCACCAGGATATCATCAATATAGTGAATCCACACCCTCACAGACCCTTCAAAAGATCCTATAGTGTATACTTCAGATTCCTCATACATACTCAAGTGCAGGCACGCATATGAGGGTGCCAATAGAAGTGCCTGACACCTGTTGATTGTTAACATCATTGAACTCAAAAAGTTGTTATGGAGGACAAAGTTCAAAAGGTCCAATACAAATTCATTTTGATGGGCCATCTCTGGATAGATTTTCTGCAAAAAGTACTGCACCACTTTTTGTCCCCAAAGAGGAGGTATTGACGTATATAGTGACTCCACGTCAATACCATGAGAAACCATTCATCATTGATATCAATATCACTTAGTTTATTGAGCGCATCCTTGGTATCTCTCACATGATTCAATAGCAGGAACCATTGTCTTTAAAAGACCATCAACATATTGACCAACCTTTTCAAGGGGTCAGTTGATTCCGGAGACTATGGGTCTTCTCTGGGATTTTTTAGATCTTTATGAAGTTTAGGGATAATGTAAATGACTGGAATATTGTAATTAGAAACCTGTAGATGATTTAATTCCTTTTTAGTGATCAAACCTTCTTCCTGTGATAAGGTCAGCTTATAGTTTAGTTCAGTAACCATATTTGAAAAGGGAGAACTTGAAAGTCTCAAATAGATGTCTGGATTATTGTCTTTTTACCTCTCTAACATAGTTCTCTCTCATCAGAACCACATTACCGCCCTTATCACTCTTTTTGATGACTATTCCCTTTGCATTCTTTAATTCATTGAGTGCAGCCCTCTCTTGTTTGTTCAGATTGTCTCGGTTAAACTACACCCAATTCAGTTTCTTTAAGTCATTACTGACAAGGTTAAAAAAAGTTACCAAGCTTGTTTTTTGAAAGAGGTAACATCTTTTTCGATTTCATTCCTAAGTCGACATTTGAACATTTGCATTTATTCAACTTTGATTACTATGCAGTCATTTGGGAATGGCTATCTATATGCCTCCCTAAGTAATCACTGACAGGTTATATCTGCTTTGACTGGTTCCAGGCACTCCCAGCCCATTAGATTTACAGCTTAGTGGACACACTGCTGTTCACCCCTGCATTGTGTTCTCTCCCTATCCCTATGATTGTTCCACAATAGTAGCATTCCCTTCAGCAACAGTGTTTTTTGGACTCTTTTTGTATTTTGCAACGGCCGTTACTCATATCATCAATGAGAGGACTGCCTGGCTGGTGATGCGGTTAACCCAATTGCACATAATCTTAGTGCCTTATTGGTATATCTGTATGCTTGGGTGGTGTCATTCGTTCTATGTTATGTTTTTATGTGTGTTTGTTCTTGTTCCCGGAAAACGTTGTTGATATGATGTTAGGTGTAGGATCTCTGCCATTTTTATGTCATTTGGTCATTGTTTTTTTTAATAAATTAATTTGATAATAAATACAAAACAATTTTCTGGTTATTATTTCCCTGGGCTCTTTCTATGTGGCACTTGGCAGAGTGCCCTCTTTTTTGTACAGTGCATATTTTTTCATATGCTCTTTTTGGGCACTGAGTCCCACTCGAATTGAGTGAGTGGATAAATACCTGGTGGTACCTGTGTGTACCTCTATTCAATTGGTTCCCTATCCTTTCTTTTATGATAGGCTTCTATATTAACCCAAAGTGTGGAGGGCAGAAACCACTTTCTTAATTGTGTAAGCACTGAGGCCAGATAATAATTGTGAAAGTCCACATAGCCAGTTCCACTCGCTGGGCATTGCTGTATTAGTTTTGCATGAGCGCATATGGCTTTTTTATCTTGCCATATATAACTAGAAAGTATAGTTTGTAGTGATTTAAAGTAGCTAGATGGTATTGGTATTGAGAGAGTTCTGAAGAGGTAAAGGATTTGGGGTAGATGGAGCATTTTAAAGGCCGCTAAATGTCCCATCCATGAAAATTCAAAAGACATTAATTTCTTGAGTTCCTCTTGGAGTTTGGTGTGGAATGGTAAGTAGTTGTGTTGGAATAGTGTTTTAGTTGAATTGATTAGCTGTACACCGAGGTAGGTTATACTTTGGTCTGCCCAAGTGTAACGGAACTGCTGTCGGAGTAGATTGCAAGCTGTAGAGTCAACACCCAGATTCAGGATGTATGATTTAGTGTCATTTACCTTGTAGTAAGAAATATTTCTGAACCAGGCTAGCATCTTTGAATTTCTGGGAGGGCAGCAACTGGATTGGTGATCATGAGTTACATAGTGACATAGTTAGTAAGGTTGAATAGAGACACCAGTCCATCCAGTTCAACCTGAGTGAGTGTCTATAATTGTCCCTATCACTATACATTGTGTCTCATTAAGATGCTATTATTATTATTTTTATTTAAGGTACCCATATAGTGCTGTCAATTTATGCAGCACTCCACACATACGTTGCACATTCACATTCGTCCCTACCCTCAAGAAGCCCACAATCCAAGGTCCCCAACTCACATTCATATACTAGGGCCAATTTATTTTGGACAGAAACCAATTAACCTACCAGCATGCCTTTTGGCAGTACCCAGAGGAAACCCACGCAGGCACAGGGAGAACATGCAAACTCCAGGCAGGTAGTGTCGTGGTTGGGATTTGAACCAATGACCCTTTTTACTGCTAGGCGAGAGTGCTACCCACTACACCACTGTGCTGCCAATGAGTATTATGTCATCAGCAAATAAGCTAATTTTATGTTCTTGAACTGCAGTGGAAACACCTGAGATTTTTTTGTTAGACCGGATGTGTTCAGCTAGAGGTTCCATTAAGATATTGGAGATTAGGAAGGAGAGAGGGCATCCCTGTGTTGTCCCATTCAAGAATTTGGAATGGCAATGAGAGGGTGTCTACTGTGTACACTTAAGCTGGGGGGACACAATACAAGGCCATTATGGCGTTGTAAATTTGACCTTGTAGACCAAATTTGGATAGTAAAGATGAAAGTTAGCCCCAGTGCATCCTATCAACTCCTTGTAGCGTCTGAGGATTTCCAACCTTTCGTGAAGCCTGATTGATCTTTATGAATAAGCGTTGGGAGCAGGTCAATTAGTCTATTTGCTATAAGTTTTGCATATCATTTAAGGTCTATATTGGGCAAAGATATGGGTCGTAAGTTCTTGGGTGAGGTTGGTTCTTTTCCCAGCTTTGGGAGAGTCACAACTAATGTACTTAAGAATTTGGAAGGGAAAGATAAAGAGGAGGCAGTGGAATTGTAGATCTTACACAACATGGGGGCTACAATATGTTGGAATTTTTTTAGAATATTCTCCAGTGAACCTATCTGGACCTGGGGATTTTGAGTTTGGAAAGTTGTTGATTGCTTGTAAAATATCAGGGATAGTGAAGTAGTGAAATAGAAGGGAGGTTAGCTTGTTCAAGGAAGTCTAAGATTTCCTTCTGAGAGGGTTGATAAGTGTTTTTATCTTCTCTAATGTTGTAGAGATCTTTGTAGTATGCATTAAATGCTTTGTTACCTGTAGTATAGGTATTCACTTTAACTTTTCTGTACACCTTTTCAAATGACTCTGGGAGTAGTGAATGTAATTTGTGGTGTAATGAAAAGATTTTAGATTGGAGTAAAGGGGAGGGATTGGCTTTGTTTTGGTATTAAGTGGTTTCAATGTCAGCTGTAAGTTCATGTCATCTGTAAGGTGTAAGTTCATCTAGCCGCTGTGTCCCCTTTTTCTTCGCTCTAGCCCCCATTTGGATAAATACTCCCCTAATAAGGGCCTTATGGGTATTCCACCCCACCATCAGGTCAGATACTAATTCAAAATGAATGGAGAATTCTTCATGATGCTGTTTGAGGGAGGCAGGATAGCAAAGAGTTTGGTGAAGGTAATTATTAGCTCTACATAGGTAGGAGTTAGGCTGAGAGGATTTGGCGGCTATGGTGATACTGATAGGAGAATGATCTGACCAGGTGGTAGTGTGAATAGTCGAATCCGACACATTTTGAAGCATTTATCGGAGAGGAAGAGGTCAATGTGTGAGTAGGTGTTGTGGCACGTAAGTATAATCATGTTCACTCGCGTGACAACACCTCCACACATCGAATAGATCATTGGAAGTAATATACTGTATTTTTTTAATGGGGATACGTGGCTCTTAGGGCCAGCAGTTGAGTCCATCTTGCTATCTGGAACCAAGTTAAAGTCTCCACAGATCGGCAAATAGCCTTGTTTTAGATTTTTTGCTGTATTCAAAGTCTTTTTGAGAAAGTGCATCTGATGCTGATTTGGGGTGTAAATGGAGCCTAAAGTGTACTGTATAATATTTATAATGCAAAGCAGGATAACATAGCGACCTTCAGTATCAATAATGCACTTATGGAGTTGGAAGAAAATGGTGTTTCATATGGCTATCAGAACTCCTCTCTGTTTCCATGAATAACAGGCCTGGAATGTATGTGGAAATGGCTTATGGTGGCATTGGGGAGATGCATATTGAACAA
Source organism: Aquarana catesbeiana (assembly GCF_042186555.1). Lineage (NCBI taxonomy): Eukaryota > Metazoa > Chordata > Amphibia > Anura > Ranidae > Aquarana > Aquarana catesbeiana. The sequence continues at coordinate 346,429,923 of NC_133325.1, forward strand.
AGAGCATTTCTTGGACAGAAAGTATATCACAATTAAGTGATAGAGCTGATTTCCACATGAAGGCTCCTGAAGTCAGGTTATTCAGGCCTTTTGCATTTAAGGATAGTATAGTGAAGGAAACAGTGATTGGGGTTTGAGATCCTCTAGAAAGGAGGTTACAGGAGGACCATGCAGCTTAAACATGGGATCCCGTGTTTAAGCTGCATGTTCCTCTTGTAATCTCCTTTCTAGAGGATCTCAAACCCCAATCTCTATTTTATGTTCATATGAGTTACCTGGACCACACCTATATTGGTGAGTCAGTGACTCGGTTAAATTGATGATAGGCAACTCCTATCCTCATATTGATTAGTGGTTCCAAATTAATAATAACTACTGCAGTAGGGAACAGACACAAAAGATACGCTCAGCATCTTTCCAAATTACTGTTCTGCTTTATTATGACGCAATTGAAGGTTTTTATGCACATGATTACGTAGGTATCACATTAATATTACAATTGTACATTTATGGTAACAAGGGGCGTTACATAGGCAGGCTAATTCTAATCAGGACTCGAAAGAATGTAAACATTTACTGAAAACATTATTAGTGCCGTGTGCACAGTGAGGGCAGAGTGCAATACATACAAAATACAATACAATTATATACAGAACGTACAAATTTCCATTACAGTCAGCAAACATTTTGGATGCTGCATTTGCCCATATACTGAGCTTTACAGTGTTTAGACTCTGGTGAGTTACTGGCATACAACTTCTTTGTGTTTTAGTATAGTGAAAGACATGGGTGCGTGTGTTTGTGTATGGTCTGGATAAGGGTAACTTACTGTTGGAAGAGACGGTTAGGAGGTTCCTCAGGAAGGTATTGACTGTTGCTGGAGGTGTTCTGCTCTTGGTTTTAGGTTGTCAAGGAGTCTATTAAACGATAGGTAAAATGGTAAGTACTAGATTGCAGATGCTTAGCTTCTGGATTCTGAGGCTTGTGAGAAGCTGAATGCCAGGAAAATTTTGACAGTTAATACAGAAAAAAGTAAAATAAAACAGACCAACAAGTAAGCAGTGTGCAACTCTTGAGAGGTGCTGACCAAACTTGGGGGAAAGTTTGAGATCTGGGTTTGGTTGAGCGTAAAGCCTGACTGGACTTAGTGCTATCACCTAGTGTATAAAGGGCAAGATCACTCATTTGTACTTTGTTTTGTGATTCTCACGGGTATGCCCAAGTTGAAAGGAGTTAGGTTTCCTAGATGTGTCAGGTGTGCTGCGTGGGAGTTCCGGGATAATACCCCACATGTGGAAGAGCTTCATTCCTCCATCAATTGTTGAGATTGCATGAGGGACTCCATTGTGAGTAACCAAAATAGTGGCTGGGTGGCACAAATTGTAGGTTTTCTTATTGTTAGTAAGGGCTTTTGTCACCATTTTCAGTTGTCTTCTCATTTGCTAAGTAAATTGTGAGAGATCTGCAAATATCTGGATATCTGAGTATGGTGCTAGTGATGTGGTTAATGCCCTTGCTCTGGATAAGATTTGTTCTTTGGCCCGGTAGAAGTGGATTCTCAGGACTACATCTTTGGGGATTGCTTCTTCTAGGTGGCATGGTTTAGGAATCCTATGTGTGCGATCAATAGTGAGCTTTATCAGAGATAGATCTGGTATTAGCGTAGAGAACATAGTGCTGGCATATTTGTGCAACTCTGTGGGAGGGATGGACTCAGGCATGCCACATATTTTCACATTATTGCGGCAAGAGCGGTCTTCAAGGTCTGCCAATTTTGGTTTGATCCACATAGTGTCATCTTCTTGTTCCATATATCCACTACATCCACTAGGTCATTCAATGTGTCAGTGCACTCCTCCATTTTATTTTACTGTACTCTATCTACCATATGTCTCATATCTGTGGAAAACTTATGGATCAGGGAAGATAGATTTGTCATGAGAGAGGATTGCAATGACAACAGCATATTCTTCATTGTATTGTCTAGTACAGGCTGCCCTGATGTAGGGAATGCAACTATCGAGGATTGTAGGGAGGAAATTGCATGCTTATTGTGCAGGTCTGTACTCACTGTGGTTTTCGGCATGGTGTAAAGGATCCATCCTCATCCTTGCTTTTGCTGGGCTCAGGGAGACCTTGGACAGTGGAGGAGAGTTGTGGGGAGAAGAGGATCCACCATCCATTTCGCCTGGATCGGCATTTGGGAGCTCTGTGTATGCCGATGATGGCTGTGTTGAGGCTCTGGAAGTACCATCTTGTCTCCTTCCCTGCTGCAGATCGAGCTGGAGGAAGAAGGCTGTGAGCTTCTTTGGGCCCCGCTCCTTCTTTCTCTTCTGGGACATCTGGGTGGTGGGGTCCACAGGAGTGTGGGGGCTGCCTGATGGTCTTGATGGAGCTGATATCTTGCCCGTTTGCGGTGATCGTCCGGTCGGCTCTTGCCATCTTGTGTGCACGCAAGCCACGCCCCAAATTTTGCATTTTTGTTAATGTTTCCCTTTAACCATTACTAAAATTACTGCAAAGTCCATGTGACAAAATGTACTGAGAAAGTAATGTCAGATGCCAGAACTGGAAACCGGAATTGCGGTAGCCTCCATATTTGTGTACACCGATTTTGCTGGGTGATATAGTGTTTTGATTCTGACCTAGGTAAGCACAATTTTTATTGAAATAAAAAGGTGTTTTATAATATTCTACACTATGGAGTGGGTCTTTTGCTTCCTTTTATGAGATTTAAGGGAGTTATCCAGAAGATTGGAAGATAAAAGTGTCCCGCAATGTACATCCATCTTCAATCACACCGACTGACGGACCCGAAATATTTAAATAAACCCTGACAAAAACTCCGCCTCCATGGGAGGCCTGCCGGCGACCTGTCTTTTTGCTTTGACAGCTGTTATATAGGCAAGGGCAGGGCCACAAGTGACCCCACCCCCTCTGATGTCATATGATGTCAGAAGAGGACAGGGTCACTTCGTTACATCACCGGCTGGCCCTGCCCTTGCCTATATAACAGCTGTCACAGCCAAGTGACAGCAGTCACCGGGAGGCCTCTCATCAAGGCAGAGCTTTTTTTTTCTATTTTTCGGGTCTATCGGGCGGCATGATTGAAGATGGATGGACATCGCGGGACACTTTTTTTTTAATAAAGGAAATGTCAAAAACTGTCTATTGTGGTTTTGACTTTTTGACTTTTTTTGGTGAATGGGTAGGGGTACAATGTACCCGATACCAATTCACATGGGGTGTGGGATTTGGGGGCCTTGTTAAAGGGGGCTTCCATATTCCGATAAGCCCCCGACCCACAGACCACGACACCCAATGGCCAGGGTTGTCAGGAAGAGGTACTTGCCCCCATCAACATGGCACCCTCCCCATGTTGAGGGCAAGCAGCCTGGTATGGTTCAGGAGGGGGGCGCTCGCTCCTCCCCCCTTTCCTGGCCCAATAGGCTGCTTGCTCGGATAAGGTTCTGGTATGGATTTTGGGGGGGACTCCATGCCATTTTTAAAAATTTTGGTATAGAGTTCCCCTTAAAATCTATGCCAGACCCGAAGGGCCTGGTATGGACTTGGGGGGAGGGGGCTCGCTGTTCTTTTTTTTTTAATTTTTGGTGTGGAGTTCCCATTAAAAATCTATACCAGACCCAAAGGGGTGGGTATGGGTTTTGGGAGGACCCCATGCCATTTGTTTTCTTAATTTTGTCAAAGGGTTCCCCTTAACCACTTCAGTGCACTGTATTATATACTCTGCACTGACTGCACTGTATATATAGTCTACACTGAATGCACTGTATATATACTCTACACTGACTGCACTATATATATATATATATATATATATATATACACACATATATATACACACACACTAAACTGTCTAACCTGCAACTAACTAACCTGCCTAATCTAGCTCAAGTTCTCTCAATCTCTCCACGTTACCACACTACATACGGCCGCAGTGTAAGCAGCCTTTTATAGTGTGGGGCATGGACTTAGCCCCCTGAGCCATGATTGGCCAAAGTCACCCTGTCTTTAGCCAATCATGGCTCTCCCAGCAGATCGTGGTGTGATTGGCAAAGCATGCAGGTCAGGTGCATGCTTTGGCCAATCAGCAGTGCATTATGGGGGCACTCCGCGGCACTCTAATTTTCTGCGAATGCCCCATATGTTCAGCTTGTTTTAACACCCGATGTTCGAGTCGAACTTACATTCGATTCGAACATCAGGACCATCCCTAGTGGAAGCTTAGAGGCAAAGGATAGAGACACCTTGTGGGCTTTCTGTATATGACATCCTGTCTTGTATGACCTATTAACATCTACTGGTCTTATAAACTGTTGAGAGTTCATTTGAAATGAAGTTCTCTGCACAGTGGTTATTTAGTGGTAGGAAAGACTCATATCACCTTGCAGTGAACACTTTTATATTTTATAGATTTTCTCAAGAGTGTATACACTACAACTAACATTAGAACAATTCAAGTTTGCACATACAGTATATTGTTTCCCATGTTTATTATTGATTTTGATTTATTAATTTAGTTTTATATTGTCCGAGACTAGGAGTGGGAACTGGAGCATGCCCTTCTCCCTGAAGCCTCGGATAAAGTTTTCTCCTTTGCTTTCAAAATAACCATTGCCTCACAGGCACAAAAACTTCAAAATACTGACCAGTTGGTACAGATGGTACTGAAGTCTGGTCATTTTACATAAGATAATTCTGTCCACATCAGACCAATGTTGGAGATGCAGAGAGCCAGATGGTATGTATCTGTGGTGGTGCTATTCTAGGATCAGACAGTTTTGGAATGATATCTTCTCATCTCATAATAAATAGAACATGGCCCCTGAAAAGCATCAAAAATGGCATGTTTCAAAATCAAATCTTGGCAGGCCATGCCTTGATTCATAGACACTGGAAATCTTCCATAGTACCTACAATACTGGAATGGTTAACAGAATTGAACTACATTATGTGGAAGGAGGAGTTTCTTGCTACTGCCAATAAAAACTTCACCAAACTTTCAAGACCTGTGGTTTTCATGGATAGAATTTTCAAACTCACCCAAACCCTTAGCTTTTCTTATATTATGAGGTATTCTGAGTCCATTTGTTGACCCCATTAAGATGATCCTCCTATCGGACACCTAATTTCTTTTCTTTTTCATGCTTTCTCCCTTCTCTAAACCTACCCCATCTTCTCCTTGATCTTCCTTTTCTTTCAGTTTGTTCTTGAAAAATGGCATTGGCTAAAGATTCACACTAGATTTTTAAAGATATGTCATAACCGTGGAGATGCACATCCCCTACTGTATATTTAGAGCCTGTGACAGCATCGGACCTGGCTCCTCCCTCTTTACCTTTACCTTTATCTACATACTGAAGCCAGTCAAGGGATTGCCTTAACCCAGACTTTTCCTTCTTACTTTCCTTCCTTTTTCCTTCTTTTCCTTCTTACTTTCCTATTGGATGATTATAACTTTTTTTTCCTTTTCGATATGGAATCCAAAGCAGTGTGGTTATTATTGTATCTGTGCTACAACCCTAATAAAACCTTATTTTCTCTAAAAAAAATGCTGATTTAATATTAATTTAGTTTTCTATTGGATTTGTAATGCTAGTATTGTATATTGCTTATTTTCCTGTCTAGGAGGATATGAGGTTTCAAGCTACTGGGGATGTTCATTTGTTTTTCACAGATTAGGGGTGTTATTTGTTCCTTAGTGCTGGTTATTAGGATATATTAATACTTTCAGAATCTCTGTGCATGTACAAGAATGGTGCCAATTGCTTCTCTTTTGTTTATTTTTTAAATAGTTAGTGACCTAAAATATAGGTCTAATAATCAGGGGAAACAATTATAATACGGGTAATTTGGGCAAACCCCAAGCCTATGATGCCATAGGGCCCATAGCTACCTGACTGCTGAATACAATCTTTGGGTGTATTTCTAGACTTTAAAGTCAAACTTTAGTCAAGCAAACATCTCTTATATTGCAGCTTACCAAATATTAGATGTAATGGCTGCATTACTTTTCTTGTTTAGGCTTTCTCCTTTTTTTTCACCTGGTGATTTAGACAATTTAGGTGTAAGTTGTCCTGCAGAGGTAGCAGTTAGAGGGACGAGACAAACCATCTACCACTGACAGGGGTGTTTACAATGATCAACTTTTATTTATGTAAAACATTTAACCAGAAGGAATAAAAACTATTTGCTGTAACTGCTTATAAAGTGTTAGCTGGAGTTCAGCTTAAATTTGTGTAGCTAAACCTCCTAGTGTATCCAACATCCCCCTCCCCTCCCCCCACCCCCCTGATTAACAATACTGCTGTCCAAAGGTGCCCCTGTGCTCTTCATCCAAAAGCTGACAGAGGTACAGCGTCTGTGCACAAGCACTGGGCTGTGTGTTTGATGGTCAGGAGGACCAAGGCATGAGGCCTGAGTGGCAGGATTGCCAAAAAGAATGAGCCGCAAGGCTGAAGTATTGTTGTTGTGCAAGTTACAACTGTCCAATAATGGTGGAAACCCCTGTGTGGGCAACTGATATTGTTTGTTTAACATGCTTTGCTGTTTTAAATTAAAGTGGGAAGAAAAGCTCAAAAAGTCATTGCTGAAGTGAACTGTGGAAGTGAAAAGAACATTTCCTGACAGACTCCATGGCAGCCTACGTGTGGGTTAACCCCGCCTCCTCGCCAATGCTATAGGACCCCACTCCCATAAGTTTGATCTCACAGCCAGAGACTGTGCTCCTTTTTTGTCCTCCTCTTTGGACCTACAGCGTATGCACTTACGTTTCTCACATGACATCCAATCCAGATGAAGAAGCCCCGAGTGGGCCGGCGTAAATACCAATTAAGCAGTGTGAAAAGCCAAGGGCCCAGCCACGGGTGGGTGAGCTGCTTCAGGCATGTATCTCCCAGTGGTGGGGGGCAGCCTGCGTATGCCCAGGAGGGGATGTCCAGCGTGGTGCAGTCGGCTGGCAAGGTCTGGAGTCTTCAGTAATTTTCTCTATGGCAGTGTCTGTGTGTACTTGTCTGTGGTGTCTATACACCCCCTCCTTTTTCCCCTGGCTCTGGTTTGGCCTCTCATGGTGCCTGGAGCGCTTCTGCATTCCAGGACACTGTCTCTTTTCTGGCATGTGCAAAACCATGGGTGATCTTGAGGCTTGGATCACACATTTGCAGCTTGGAGGATGGCCCGGTGGTTGCGCAGGTGCCTGAAGGTGAGTCGCTACAGCGCAGGTGCGAGCGGGGCATGTCGGAGACATCACCAGGGTGGGGAATTTAAAAAGCCTGTCAGCCCCTATCACTATGGGATTTCCTGCAGGTGGTGTGCGACAGCTTCCCCAAGCCCTGGGCATCCAGCACTAGGTAAGCATTAGCCCAGAACTGTGTTTCATGGGGCAGCAGTGGCTCTTAAAGGGGAAGTGGAATTCCTTTTGTGTTACCATATCCTTTTTTTCTCACCCCCCTTGTCCCAGGACTGTTGGGTGTTCCCTGCAGGCTGTAGGATATTTGCCTGGTCTTGCTCCAGGGTCCATGGACAGGTTACCGCCTCTGGTATGGAATTTAGGGGGACCACCACCTCATTTTTTTAAAAATTTTGGCCGGGGTTCCCCTTAATATCCATACCAGACCTGAAGGGCCTGGTATGGAATTTAGGGGGACCCCCACGTCATTTTTTTTAAATTTTGGTTCGGGGTTCCCCTGTGGGGAATTCCCATGCCGTTTTTATCAATGAACTTTTATGTGTATTGTCGGACCGACAATGCAATAGCCGCGAGTAGTTTTAAATGACTTTTTTCCTTTGAATTGTCATTTTGCTGTCAGACTGTTCTAAACATGGGAAACATGCACCCCTTTACAGGCATACTATAGCCCCCCCCCAGCTACGAAATTTAAAGTAATATTACACTTTTATTGTTTGACTTTAAGCATTATTAAAATCACTGCTCCTGAAAAAACGTCCTTTTAAAACTTTTTTTTGCATTGATCCATGTCCCCTGGGGCAGGACCCAGGTCCCCAAACACTTTTTATGACAATAACTTGCATATAAGCCTTTAAAATTAGCACTTTTGATTTCTCCCATAGACTTTTAAAGGGTGTTCCGCGGCATTCGAATTTGCCGCTAACACCCCTAATTGTTCGCTGTTCGGCGAACTTGCGAACAGCCGATGTTCGAGTCGAACATGAGTTTGACTCGAACTCGAAGCTCATCCCTATTTCCCATCAATTCCCCCTCCGCAGTTAGGTAAGTCCCAACGCAGAGCAAATTGGGAAGCCACAGTCTGCCATTCCTGTGGCATTGAAGGAAACTGTTGAGTCAAAAAAGAAAAAAAAATATTAGTACTTTTGCACATAACATTGCAAGCAGATTAGACACAAACATCCTTGGCCAACATCAGTATAACATTTATGTTAAGGAGTATTTAACCACCTCAATACTGGGCACTTTCACCCCCTTCCTTCCCAGACCAATTTTCAGCTTTCAGTGCTGTCTCACTTTGAATGACAATTACTCAGTCATGCCACACTGTACCCAAATGAAATTTTTATCATTTTGTTCACACAAATAGAGCTTTCTTTTGGTGGTATTTATTCACCATTTCATTTTTTATTTTTTGTGATATAAGCGAAAAAAGAGCGAATATTTTGAAAAAAAACAAAATTTTCTACTTTCTCTTTTAAAAGAAACCAAAAAAATTAAATTTTGTCAAAAATTTAGGCAAAAATGTATTCTACCACGTGTCTTTGGTAAAAAAGATCCTGATAAGTGTATGATCATTGGTTTGTGTGAAAGTTATAGAGTCTACAAGCCATGCTACGCATTATTGAAAATGTATCAATCCTAATGCACTGATGGCCTAATGCACTGGTCTCATTTCTTGAGGCCCTAAAATGTCAGGACAGTACAATAACCCCCCAAATGACCCCTTTTTGGAAAGAAGACAGTCTGAGGTATTTAGTAAGAGCCATAGTGAATTTTTTGAAGTTTAAATTTTTTCCCCACAATGCTTTGGAAAATTAAGAAATATATATATTTTTTTCTTCACTAAATTGTCATATTTACAAGTTATTTCTCACACACGGTGCAGGCATAATTGCAATTACACCCCAAAATACATTCTGCTATTCATCCTGAGTATGGCAATACCCCATGTGTGAGACTTTTCCACAGCCTGGCCACATACAGAGGTCCAACATCCATGTAGCACCATCAGTTGTTCTAAAGGCATAAATTACACATTTCATTTCCCGAGTACCTATAACATTTTTGAAGGCCCTGGAGCACCAGGACAATGGAATTACCCATAAAATGACCCCATTTTGGAAAGAAAACACCCCAATGTATATTCTATGAGGCATAATGAGTCTTTTGAATATGTCATTTCTTTCCACAAGTTTTTGGAAAATGTGGAAAGAAAATGAAAACTTATTTTTTTCTCACAAAGTTGTCAGTTTAGAAGATCTTTCTAACACATAGCATGTACATAGCCAAAATGACACCCCAAAATACATTCTGCTACTCGTCCTGAGTAACGCAATACCCCATGTGTGAGACTTTTCCACAGCCTGGCCACATATAGAGGCCCAACATCCATATAGCACCATCAGGTGTTCTAAAGGCATAAATTACACATTTCATTTCCTGAGTACCTATCACATTTTTGAAGGCCCTAGAGCACCAGGACAATGGAATTACCCACAAAATGACCCCATTTTGGAAAGAAAACAACCCAATGTATATTCTCTGAGGCATACTGAGTCTTTTGAACATGTCATTTCTTTCCACAAGTTTTTGGAAAATGTGGAAAGAAAATGAAAACTTATTTTTTTCTCACAAAGTTGTCAATTTAGAAGATCTTTCTAACACATAGCATGTACACAGCCAAAATGACACCCCAAAATACATTCTGCTATTCATCCTGAGTATGACGATACCTCATGTGTGAGACTTGTCCACAGCCTGGCCACATACAGAGGCCCAGCATCCATATGGCACCATCAGGCATTCTAAAGGCATAAATTACACATTTCATTTCCTGAGTACCTATCACATTTTTGAAGGCCCTGGAGCACCAGGACAATGGAATTACCCACAAAATGACCCCATTTTGGAAATAAAACAACCCAATGTATATTCTATGAGGCATAATGAGTCTTTTGAACATGTCATTTCTTTCCACAAGTTTTTGGAAAATGTGGAAAGAAAATGAAAACCTATTTTTTTTTCTCACAAAGTTGTCAATTTAGAAGATCTTTCTTACACATGGCATGTACATAGCCAAAATGACACCCCAAAATACATTCTGCTACTCGTCCTGAGTATGGCGATACCCCATGTGTGAGACTTTTCCACTACTTGGCCACATACAGAGGCCCAACATGCAAGTAGCACCTCCAGGCTTCTAACACATAGCATGTACACACCAAGAATGACACCCCAAAATACATTCTGCTGAGCAAAAGGTAAAAAAAAAGCTAACCTGTGGTTTTAGCAGGCAGGAATACTGTTCCAGAGCAGTCAAAGCATTTGTCCAGATAGCCAAAGGAAATGTCCAGGAACTGTCCAGGCAACAGACAGATATGGAAAAGTATGAACATGGTTCAGTACAGTCCAAGGTTTAGCAGGCAGTTCATGTAACAGGCATATGCATGGCCAGTCCAGGTGGCAGGCAAAGGCATGGCCAGTTCATGTGGCAGGCAAAGGCATGGCAAGTTCATGTGGCAGGCAAAGGCATGGCCAGTTCAAGTGGCAAGCAGAGGCATGACTAGTTCAGGTGGCAGCAGGTAGCACTTTGTATATTGGACCTTGGTCAGGTAAGACCTGAGGACAGGGGTAGAGGCTTCTTCCCACCCAAATCTCTATGAAGCCTCCGAGTCTCCAGACCCTAATCCGAGAAAACTAAAAACTCAGAGAAAAATACTTTCTCCACTCGGAAAACCTTTTCTGGAGCCCCTCACATATGTGAGACCCCTGTGCTGTACAGTGGCAGGGCAAATGATCAGTTCAGGAGGCAGGCAAAAAGCATGGTCATTTAACAGGCCGAGGTCAATTCACGTTGCAGGCAGAAACATGTTTGGCAGAGGCATAGTCGTTAACAGTCCGGGTCATTCACAGAAATGGCAGATAGTGGAAACTGGAAAACAATCATCTTCACTTTACTAATAGTGCAGTGAAGTATGATAGCTCCGATAGCACGTTCCAATACAGAGGCCTGGCTGGGAGGGACATTGGGGACAGTAGTATCGGGTGTCACTGTGAATTCCTCTACTTGAACACACACAACATTTTTGGGGGGGTTTGCGACCTGTTTGGGTAAGAGGGAGGATTTCGGGAAAGTGCCTTTCATGGAGTCTGGCTAATGAGGGGCTTGGCCTTGGGGATAAAGAAAGGCTGTGACAACGTCTTCTTGGAATTTTAGATAGGTTAGGGAACTTTGGGTGCACTTAGAAAAAATAATATATGACAAGTTGCATCAATTAAATGGCAACGTTTTTGTACCAAAACAGTGATCTCCTGGTTGCCAAGTAGGGCTGCATCATCTGGTCGTTCATATCCACCCCCCCATGTATAGGTTGTACTCATGCACACATTTTGGCTTCTGTATGGGGCCTCTTCTTCTCTGAAGTTCCACCAAGGTGTCATCATGTATTGTGGAAAGGATGTAGACATCTCTTTTTTTATCTCTCCACTTCACTGCTAGTACCTCTTCACTCCGCATACTGGCCATTTCACCCAGCTTCAATTTCTTGGCGACCAATCTCTGTGGGAAACCTTTGTGGTTGGTCCGTGCTGTCCCACAGGCCACAGTGTTCTTTTGGTACAAATGGCAGAAAAGTGGGAGACTATTGTAGAAATTGTCTACATATAGGTGGTAACCTTTCCCAAGCAATGGTTGAATCAGCTGCCAGACAATGTTGCCACTTGTTCCCATGTAGGTAGGGCATCCAGGGGGGTTTAGCTGTCTGTCTTTTCCCTTATAAATTATAAAGTTATATGTGTAACCCGTGGCCCTGTCGCACGCCTTATACAATTTTACCCCATGTCTGGCTCTTTTGCTGGGGAGGTATTGTTTTATTCCAAGTCTTCCGGTGAAGTGTACTAGGGATTCATCTACACAAATATTTATATCTAGGTGATCATCTGCTTGAAGCTGGCGCAAAAAAAATTGATTAGAGAATGAATTTTGAATAATTTATCGTAACTGGGATGATTTTGAGGGAGGCATTGGGCATTGTTGTTGAAGTGTAAAAATCTCATAATCATCTCATAACGGGTTCTGGGCATCAATGACGAATAGACTGGCATGTGGTGGATAGGTTGGGTAGACCAGTAGGAATGGAGTTCATTTTTTTTGTCAGCCCCATGTTGAGGGTTAGGCCAAGAAAAATTTTAAATTCTTCCACGGTGAGGGGTTTCCAAACAAAAGGATGGGCATATGAAGAACTTGGATTGTTGGCTATATGTTGGCTGGCATATAGATTAGATTGCTCCACAATGTAGGTTAGGAGATCATTGGTAAAAAAATAAATGAAAATAATAAAGTGGGGTTACATTTTCTGTCTGCATCTGAGGGCCTGGCTGGGCTGCAAAAAGGGGAATTACAGGTTCTACTGACGTATCGGGCAGCCATGTTGGATACAGTAGAACATCTGGGAGGCTAGTATGGGCACTGCCTCGTTGATGGGATGCTCCGTTGCTAGCATCAGGCCTATCCTCTAGGAAGGTTGCAGAACTGCTGGTGGATGCCTGCCTATCCCGGAGTGCTGCGTTGCTGGTGGATGCCTGATGGTGGATGCCCTGGAGTGCTGTGCTACTGGTGGATGCCTGCATATCATCCTGGAGTGCTGGGCTGCTGGTGGATGCCTGCATATCATCCTGGAGTGCTGCACTGCTGGTGGATGCCTGCTGGTGGATGCCCTGGAGTGCTGCGCTGCTGGTGGATGTCTCCGCCTGCTCATTTCTCCTGATTCTCCTTATTAGGATTCTATCTTCCTCTGTTTCCATCTCGGAGCCACTGCTTTCCACTGGCTCATAGTCGCTATCCGAGTCTGACGGAGAGAATTCCCCACTACTCTTGTCCGACATAATCTGGAGTATTTGGAGAGCCTCCTCTGCACTGTAAGATCTTTTAGTCATGTTGGCGGGCAGATGTGCCAGGTGGCGGGCGGCAGATGTGTCAGATGGCAGGCGGCAGATGTGTCAGATGGCGGGCAGCAGATGTGCCAGATGGTGGGCCGCTGTGCCAGATGGTGGGTGACTAGATGTGCCTGATGTTGGCAGGCAGATGTGCCTGATGTTGGTGGCCAGATGTGCCTGATCATGGGCAGATGGCGGGTGGCAGATGTGCCAGATGGTAGGTGGCAGATGTGCTAGATGGCGGGCGGCAGATGTGCCAGATGTTGGCAGGTGGCAGATGTGCCAGATGTTGGCGGGCGGCAGATGTGTCAGATGGCGGGTGGCAAATGTGTCAGATGGTGGGTGTCAGATGTGCCTGATGGTGGGCAGCAGATGTGCCTGATGGTGGGCGGCAGATGTGCCTGATGGTGGGTGGCAGATATGCCTGATGTTGGCAGGCAGATGTGCCTGATGATTGGTGGGCAGATGTGCCTGATGATTGGCGGACAGATGTGCCTGATGATGGCGGGCAGATGTGCCTGATGATGGTGGGCAGCTGATGTGCCAGCTGTTGACGGGCTGATTTGTCAGCTGTTGATGGGTTGATGTGCCAGCTGTTGATGGGCTGATGTGCCAGCTGTTGAAGGGCTGATGTGTCCGCTGTTGGCAGACAGATGTGCCAGCTGTTGGCGGACAGATGTGCCAGTTGTTGACAGGCAGATGTTCATTGTCTGACAAGTGTTTTCACTGTTTTGTGTTTTGGGGACACTGTGTTTTGGGGACACCAGCTGGGTGATCAGTGGGTAAACAGCAGACAAACAGCTATAAAACTCACTGATCTCCCGGCTGCAGCACAGATCTCTCTTCCTCTCCTCACTGACAGGCTCTGTGTGAGTAGAGGAAGAGATGAGAGCAGTTACAACCGCTCTCTGTTTACATTACATGACAACTGTGATTGGACACAGTCGTCATGTGATCAGGAGGGCCAATCACAGTGCCCTCCTGTGTTGTACTGCTCCATAGTCTCTGGGGGGAGATGCCTGTCGAGAACTTGATGTCCTGCAGACTTCACCCCATCGCCAAGTACCGCGACTAGCCTCTGCTCAGGAGTGATGGTTTGCCACATGCAGGTGTCCTGCTTCATAATATAAGGGGACAGCAAAGCCAACAGACAGTGAAAAACTGGGTCTGTCATCTGGAGAAAATTCCTGAAATCATCAGGATTATTCTTCTGGATCTCACGCAGCAAAGGCATATGAGAGAATTGGTCACACTGGATCAACCAATTCTTGGTCCATGAACTCCTCCCCACCCTGTTCATGGACTGGGCTTGGGTCAAAGCAAGAACCCCAACACCAAGCCCCTGCATAGCACGAACTCTACGATGAGCACATACCAGCAACATGGCTTCAAAACTGTCGGCTGGTCAGAACGAACTAACAGAACGCACTGAAGAACAGAAAGGCCTGTGAAGAGCGAGCTGAAAATCAGAAACAAGCAGACAAGAATGCACTGAAAAACAGATACGAACTGACTACATGCACTGAAAACCAGATACAAACCCACAAGCACAAACTGAAGACCAGTAAAGGACTGAAAAGCATGAGGCTGAAAAGCATGAATTGTCTCTAACCAAACTTCTACTAACATGAGATAAACACGAGATTAGCAGAAGGAGCCCAAAGGGTGGTGCACTGGGTATTGAACTTCCATTTTATAGTCCCATTGTACGTGTTGTACGTCACCGTGTTCTTGACGGTCGGAATTTGGTGTGACCGTATGTATGCAAGACGAGCTTGAGCAGAATTCCATCCAAAAAACCATCCAAGGCTTTGCTGACGAAAATTCTGATCGTGTGTACGCGGCATAACACTTGCACACTTGGTACACTTGCAGTCAATGCTTTTGTAGGATTAGAGTCAGGTGTAGGATTAACCAATTATACCAAGCAGGTGTTAATGATTATCAATTTCATATATTGGTTGAAACAGAGTAATTAACTAAAACAAAGAGCTGTGTAGAGGCTTAAAACTTGGCAAGGAACGGTCAAACTCTGCTACTAAGGTGAGGTTGAAGACAGTTTCAAGATGTGCTGCTCAAGCTCTTTTGAAGAACCACAAAGCAACGTTGAGGAATGTAGACACAGCGGTCAGCCAAGGAAACTTAATGAAAGACACATCATGCTTACTTCCCTGTGACATCAAAATATGTCTAGCAGTGCCATCAGTACAGAACTTGCAGAAACCAGTGGGACCCAGGTATATCCATCTACTGTCCAAAGTCTGCCCAGAAGTGGCCTTTATGGAAGAATTGCACCCAACAAGCCATACCTCACACCTGGAAAAAAGGCTAAGCGATTCAACTATGCATGAAAACATTGGAACTGAGGTGCAGAAAATTAATAGCAGGTGCTCTGGACTGATGAGTTAAATTTTTAAATATTTGGCTGTAGTGGGAGGCAGTTTGTTTGAGAAAGTGCTGGAGAGCGGTACAATAATATGTGTCAACAGCGAAGCATGGTGGAGCTTCCTTGGAAGTTTGGGGCTGCATTTCTGCAAATGGAGTGGGAGATTTGGTCAGGATCAATGGTGTCCTCAATGCTGAGAAATAAAGACAGATATTTATCCATCATGCCATACCATCAGGGAGACGTATGATTGGCCTTAAATTTATTCTGTAGCAAGACAATGGCCCCAGACATACTGTACAGCCTATCTTCAGTGTAGAGAAGAACAAGGAGTCCTGGAAGTGATGGTTTGATTCCCACAGAGCCCTGAACCCAACATCATTGAGTCTCTCTGGGATTACATGAGACACAAGAGACAGCAGGATTTGAGGAAGCATACATTCACAAAGGATCTGTGGTTAGTTCTCAAAGGTGTTTGGAACAACCTACCTACCGAGTTCCTTCAAAAACTGTGTGCAAGTGTACCTAGAAGAATTGATGCTGTTTAAAGGGTGATTGCGCCAAATATGGATCTGATTTTGATTTTTCTTCTATTCGTTTACTTTCCATCTTGTTAATTGATAAAAATAAACTATTAACACTTCTATTTCTGAAAGCTTTTTTAATTTACAACATTTTTTCACACCTGTCAAAAACGTTCACACTGTAGCGTGTGTTTATGTATATATATTATATATAAATATATATATATATGAGTAAATACTACGCCGCTCTGTAAATATGATCTCATCAAAATTATAAAAATATGTAAAAGGTAATAGGATCAATATAAGAAACAGCAGCTAAAATCAGAACAAATTGTAAAACAAATGAATTGAAAAGTGCTGTGCTATGTAATATGCACTATACACCCAATAATTGGATACCAAATGTATATATAACATAGAAACACACACATATTGACCAATGGTGAAGTGCCAATAAATAATAAATAAAAAAATATAAGGGAGTGGAAACTCAAATACACAGTAAGTATATAGTGCTCAAGTGAAAAAAAACATATAGATTTGTAAAATTCATAAAGTTCGTAGAAGTCCATAAAATATATGCGAAAAAAAATAAATTATATATGTATATATAGCAAGTAATAAAGTGCTTATGTGCAAACAGAGTGTCCTGCTATGTTTCTAATCATTACGCAGGGTAGTCCATGCAATCACAAAACAGCTTGGTAGGTGTTCAAATGTGCCAAGGTGTCCTCCCTCCAGTGATCCCCTAGGTACTGAACGCTCACCTTAGAGCATGCGATTTAGCGACTAAGCCAAATCTAAACACGCATTGGAACCTCCTCTGGGCTCAGAAGGGAAAAACTGCATCCAGGGCTCCTCAGTGAAAAACCTCCGTTTATGCAAAAATAAAAGCGCTTGATAGTGTAGTAGGTTTAAACAATTTAATGAACACAAGCAAACAAACCCTAATACAGGGTACTCACATTTATAAAGTGTGTCTAGTGCACCACTCTATTGCCAGCAATAACCAATAAGATTAGATACCGGAAAGGTATGGGGGTGATGTGCGTTTCCTCCTATGGCAGGTAGACTGCTCCTCATGCCGTCCTGTCCCCTCCCCAACGCGTATTCGATACAGGGAATTCCCCCTGAAATAGATACTAATTCCCTGTATCGAATACGTATTTTTGCATAAACTGAGGTATTTCACTGAGGAGCCCTGGATGCAGTTTTTCCCTTCTGAGCCCAGAGGAGGTTCCAATGCATGTTTAGACTTGGCTTAATTGCTAAATCGCATGCTCTAAGGTGAGCGTTCACTACCTAGGGGATCACTGGAGGGAGGACACCTTGGCACATTTGAACACCTACCAAGCTGTTTTGTGATTGCATGGATTACCCTGCGTAATGATTAGAAACACAGCAGGACACTCTGTTTGCACATGAGCACTTTATTACTTGCTATATATATATATATATATATATATATATATATATATATATATTTTTTTTTTTTTTTTTTTTTTTTTTTTTTTTTTGCATATATTTTATGGACTTCTACGAACTTTATGAATTTTACAAATCTATTTTATTATATCTTATCATTATATATTATCATATTTACAGCGCGACGTAGTATTTACTCATTTATGTTTGCACGAATTGTGAGATGTGTTTAACGCCAGCAGCTTTTTCTTTCTCTATACATTTAATGGGCATCTGGTCAGTGGTGGCTCACAGGATTCTTTGTTTTCTATATATAAAAAAAAATATATATATATATATATATATATATATATATATATATATATATATATATATATATAAAGCCCAAGTACCTGGTTAAAGGAGTAAAGGAGTAATAAAAACAAAACTTCCATGTAAATCTTTGTAGGTGATTTAAAAGCATTATGAGAGCTAGTTGGCCAGAAGGCTGAAAACTTTGGGATGGATTAACTGAAGGCAAATAGACTGTAATTTACATTTTTGTAAAGAATACCTGATCAGGTGCAAAGAAAATAAAAAAACAGAATTCTGCTTGTGCATGATTGGATGATTGAAATCTACAGAGCTTTACCACATTTACTAAGCTCTGTGAAAAATTAATGCGGTTGCATTTGCAGAGTGCAAGTGCACTAGAAAAAATTACAGTCTACTTGCCTTTAGTAGGTCCACCTATTTGTGTCGCATTTTATGTACCGTGGGGTTAAAAAATGAACTGACATTCTCATGTACAAGTACCTGTGTTCCATATTTCAAAAGTGTGATGAACAAGTGTGGGCTGTAATATGGAAATCCCTGCCTCTTTCCCTTGCCATTTGATGATTTGATACTAATCTTGGCTTATATATATATATATATATATATATATATATATATATATATATATCTGTATCTATATCTATATAAATATCTATATCTATAGATATAGATATATATCTATATATCTATATAGATATATATCTATATCTATATATATATGTAGCACCCTGCTCCTGTTGACCAGTCACTCGCATGTACATTTTTGGCTGCTGTAACCAGCTCAGATTGAATGTATATAGTTTACTGGATCTGTTCTGGAATTGACTTGGTTGTGCAGTTTTCACTGTTGCCAGTAGGTGTCACTGGTACCAGTGTGCGAATAACAACTTAGTGAAACTTTAATGAATATTCTTTTTTCAGAAACAGCCCAGTAGGAGGTTCTTGCCACTCTGCATTCTGGGAGAGAGTATTTATGGGACAGATGCCATGTGCTCTGGTCAGTCCTGACCTTGTGGCCCTCCGGGCTGGAGGCTATGTCACTACAGCTGTGAAAGTAGACTTGAAGCCTGTCTGGGGCCTACTACCGCAGAGGTGGTCCTTAGGCTGTCTTGCCTGCTAGGAAGAAGCCGAGCCAAGCTGAGGAAACCCAGGGGAGGACCCTTGCTGGAGAGAGCCAGGATGAAGGCTGGTCTCTCAGAATGGCCGGGTAACCTACTTGGAGGACGCACCTATCTCTAACCTATCCTCACAGTACTGCCGGGTCGGCTTAAAGGTTCTGGTACTATGAAGAAGTTGTTCTACATTTAAACTACCCTTACAGTATCGCCAGGTTGGCTTAAAGGTTCTGGTACTGTAAAGAAGCTGCTCTACAATTCAATCAAGGTAACTAACTATCTGGCTGCTAAGTTTGTGAGAGAGACTTATCCAGGCATATACTGGCTGCTAAATCTGTGAGAGAGGCTTGTCCAGACATCTTGCAGGTTACTAGATCTGTGGCAGAGATCCACCCAGCCATGCAAGATTTACAGAGAGAAAGCTGTGCTATGTCCTTTATTCTGAAGAGTCTGTAAGTGATCTGCTACAAGAGAGAAAAAGGTATCTGCAACTCCCCTTCACCCTCTTTACTGCTACTTCTTTCAAGTTGTTTTTCATTAAAGCATTGAAGAAAAAGAACTAAGTGACTGGTGCATACATTGATGGGTGCAAGGCCCAATATAGACTCTAAGTCTCTGATATGGTGAATTGTGGGTGAGGGGTGACGGCAATGACCCAATTTAAATCAGCAGCTCCTTCGGGGGTCAGTGCTACATTTTTCCTCATTAATGTACACACAGCACCCCATATTGACAGAAAAACACAGAATTGTTGACATTTTTACAGATTTATTAAAAAAGAACAACTGAAGTATCACATGGTCCTAAGTATTCAGACCCATTGCTGTGACACTCATATATTTAACCCAGGTGCTGTCCATTTCTTCTCATCATCCTTGAGATGGTTCTGCATCTTCATTTGAGTCCAGCTGTGTTTGATTATACTGATTGGACTTGATTAGGAAAGCCACACACCTGTCTATATAAGACCTTACAGCTCACAGTGCATATCAGTGCAAATGAGAAGCATGAGGTCAAAGGAACTGCCTGAAGAGCTCAGAGACAGAATTGTGGCAAGGCACAGATCTGGCCAAGGTTACAAAAAAAATTCTGCTGCACTTAAGGTTCCTAAGAGCACAGTGGCCTCCATAATCCTTACATGGAAGACGTTTGGGACGACCAGAACCCTTCCTAGAGCTGGCCGTCCGGTCAAACTGAGCTATCGGGGGAGAAGAGCCTTGGTGAGAGAGGTAAAGAAGAACCTAAAAATCACTGTGGCTGAGCTCCAGAGATGCAGTCGGGAGATGGGAGAAAGTTGTAGAAAGTCAACCATCACTGCAGCCCTCCACCATTATGGCAGAGTGGCCCGATGGAAGCCTCTCCTCAGTGCAAGACACATGAAAATGGAGTTTGCTAAAAAAACACCTGAAGGACTCCAAGATGGTGAGAAATAAGATTCTTTGGTCTGATGAGACCAAGATAGAACTTTTTGGCCTTAATTCTAAGCGGTATGTGTGGAGAAAACCAGGCACTGCTCATCACCTGTACAATACAGTCCCAACAGTGAAGCATGGTGGTGGCAGCATCATGCTGTGGGGGTGTTTTTCAGATGCAGAGACAGGATGACTGGTTGCAATCGAGGAAAAGATGAATGCTGCCAAGTACAGGGATATACCTTCTCCAGAGTGCTCAGGACCTCAGACTGGGTCGAAGGTTTACCTTCCAACAAGACAATGACCCTAAGCACACAGCTAAAATAATGAAGGAGTGGCTTCACAACAACTCCGCGACTGTTCTTGAATGGCCCAGCCAGAGCCCTGACTTAAACCCAATTGAGCATGTCTGGAGAGACCTAAAAATGGCTGACCACCAACGTTTACCATCCAACCTGACAGAACTGGAGAGGATCTGCAAGGAGGAATGGCAGAGGATCCCCAAATCCAGGTGTGAAAAACTTGTTGCATCTTTCCCAAAAAAACTCATGGCCGTATTAGATCAAAAGGGTGCTTCTACTAAATACTGAGAAAAGGGTCTGAATACTTAGGACCATGTGATATTTCAGTTTTTCCTTTTTAAGAAATCTGCAAAAATGTCAACAATTCTGTGTTTTTCTGTCAATATGAGGTGCTGTGTGTACATTAATGAGGAAAAAAAATGAGCTTAAATGATTTTAGCAAATGGCTGCAATATAACAAAGAGTGACAAATTTAAGGGGGTCTGAATACTTTATATATATATATATTTCCAAAAATGCTGGACCAATTTAATTCCAAGAACATTGGTTCTTATATCTAGTAGTCCCATGCCGAACACAGTGGTGCTGTACTCCTGGCACATAATTTAACTACTTACATTTTCCTACTCAGAGATGATTTACAGTTAGTGATACATTTGCAGCACATTTAATGCAGTCTGTTCTAATCTCCCTTAATTTAAAATGTCTGAAAGCAAGCATTAATATAACACAATCAGCAGAATAGCAGATATACTTCTTAGGGTCTGTATAAGAACTAACATACATATTTTTGACCATCATTGACAATAAATATTCAGCCAAATATAACTTTGCATTGCTTGAACCTTTTTAATTTAATGAAAATGTACTGCTGCTGTTTTTCATCAGGTATTTGCATAAAATAGGGATTACTTTATACTGTTTTTTAATGCTGTAATATGCAATATAGTAAAAACTAATACTTCTGAAAACATAAATGCACTTTCCTGCATTTTTTTTTCATTTTTTAAAAATATTTGTTGTTAATGCACTATACTACTAGTAATACATGTTTTGTTATTGGGCCTGACTCACTAACTTATAAGTGCAAACAATCACACATCAATGTCACACAGATGAGCCAAATTAATGCTCATGGATTTTTAATTTTTCTGTACTGTGTGAAAATGCTAACACAGGCTACAGATAAAATACATAGAATTTATGAACAAGGCTACTATGCTATACAATGAATGTTTCTAAAGTATATAAGATAGACCATATTGTGCCTAAAATTAAATCTAACTTTTTTGGATCCATCTAAATATATCACTTAGATGTGCATAAAATATAGAAATAAAACCTAAAAAGATGGACAAGCCAGGCCAACACATAAGTAGGGGAGGCGACTGCCTTGGGGCTGCTGGGAGCAGTGGAGGAAATAGAGCAGTAACAGAGATAATATATGGCCCATATTCATACTCAGAGAGTACTAACTTTGTGCCTGCTGGAGACTGAATCTATCTTGCAGGCATTTTCTCTCCAACTATTTCCTCTCTTCCAGCTTTGGGTTGAAGGGGTGTAAATGACAGCCTAGTGTGGCATTTTACAGACTCTATTTGCTTAAAGGCTGTAACATCTTTACTCTGCATCACAGACTACTGTATAGGAACACAGTGGAGACTCAGAGTATTGGGGCACAATTTGGTTTCAACCTCACCTAATGATAGAAGGAACAAGTGCCATAGAAAATATTGTTCAGTCATCTGTTATTAACAGCAGACGCCATCCTGGCACTGTGCATGGATAATTAAAAAAAAAAATCTTGATTGATATTGCGCCTTAGTGAACCAAACACAGAGGTTTATATTGTGCATCTGTGGTTCTTTTTGAGCATGCGCAAAAGTATATGAAGCATATGAGATTCCCAATGCCAGTACTTTCATATACTTATAAGTAGGTCAGCATGTTCCATTCAAAGAATCCCACTGATGTATGGGATGATGTCAGTAAATCACAGATTGCAACAAATATACAGAAAATATACATATGCATATTGACAACTATACTTATTAGTCTATTATAAAAATTATTTATATCACAAAGCATCATTAAGACCAGGGGATTTTGTTGCTTTGTTGTATATCCAATGAGCCTCCCCCTGTAGTAATATCTTTTTATATCTCTCCTTCTGGGGTTGCTGTGAATATAATTTAATGAAAAGAAAGTGATCAGTGATGGATCAAAATTGTGTTTTAGACCAAGATTTCTGCAAACCTGGGTTGATATCCAACCACTCTCATTTGTGTACCGATGATCATAAATCTGTTTTCTAAATGAGTGCTTTGTCGTGGCAATGTAAAAGGCACCAAATTGGCAAGGCATCATATAGGCCAGAATATGTAACAAGAGGTGAAGTATAGAGGTCTAAAGATTGATCCATCTGGCAGGGTAAATGTATCACCCTCAGTCAACAAAAAACATTCGGTATGATAACCACAATGATAGGTGCCTCTAGCTGTACTTGAGTATTATTCTTCACTCAACTGAACTATGTAACAAATTGACTTAGATTGTCTATAGTTAATTTGCTAATTTATTTACATACTTGCTCAAAATGGGAATGCTGGTTAAAAGATACATGTACTTGCCTAAGATTTTTTTACTTTCCCGTGGTGGCCATGGGGAACAGTTTCAGCAAATTTTCAACACAAATTCATTGAGTGGCCAACTCATTTGGCCCATTTCACACAACAATATATTACCGTAATTATTTGAAGATCCATCTGGTGTCACCAAAGTACAAGGCCTCTTTATCTATTGCCACCAGAGTACAAGGCCTCTATATCTATTACCTCCAGAGTACAAGGCCTCTTTATCTATTGCCACAGGTAGCTACCTGAAGAGACCACCGAGCCATCAAATACTTTCCTTGTCAAAAGAAGTTTATTGAGTATACAATATTATAAAGATACATAAAGTAAGTTTACAAGGATCTATAAAGTAAGCTCATTGTTTTACAGTAGGGTTTATATAGGTAAATATCATGAAATTTCAAATATTAAACATTGGGTTCACGTAAACCTAAATTAAAGATATATATCATTTCCTTAGTTACTTTTGTAGGTATTTAAATGATTTATACCTACTATACATATTGTTTACAGGTAGAGTGTATATAGGTCAAATAAATTCTGATAATGAGCTTTAATC
Organism: Aquarana catesbeiana; assembly: GCF_042186555.1. Lineage (NCBI taxonomy): Eukaryota > Metazoa > Chordata > Amphibia > Anura > Ranidae > Aquarana > Aquarana catesbeiana. Next base: position 346,453,741 of record NC_133325.1, read on the forward strand.
GTAAGGTGGAGAAAAGGAAAGAGAAAAAAGAAAAAGGGTAGAAAGGCAGAGGTATGGTCCACAAGGTTGTCCCGCTCGTCAGTTTATTATTCTTTTTAGTTCTCTTTGAAGCCTTAGAATGGGTGTCTCTGTAAGTCATTTAATCTGCTACCATGGCAACAGGACAGAGTCATTGAAGTTTGACAGGAACTGTTGTTTTATCCAAGGATGCCAAAGTTTTTCAAATTTTGGAATTTGATTTTGATCGATGGCTACCATCTTAGCATGGGACATTGTATTATTCATTCTGTGAATTGTTTCTGCTAGTACCAATGTAGGAGATTTCCATGCCTTGGCCACTGTTTGTTTTGCAGCCGTTGTTAGTTGGATCATAAGTTTGAATTGAGAGAGTGTTAACCATTCCGGTTTTAGATTAAGTAAAGTTATATAAGGATCTGGTTGTATTATTTTTTTAAATATTTTAGATGCAATCACGAAGACTTCCTTCCAGAAGGTTTGGATTACTGGGCACGTCCACCATATGTGTAAATGTGTGCCTATTTCTGGGCATCCTCGAAAACAAAGAGCTGAGGTATTAGGTGAATATTTTGCCACTCTAGCGGGTACAAGGTACCAGCGAGTTAGGACTTTATAATTTGTCTCCAGTGCTAAGATGTTGGGTGAAGATGACTTAGATGTGAGCCATATGTTAGACCAGTCCGTGTCTTCTAAAGTTCGTCCCAGGTCCTCCTCCCACCTCTGAACGTAAGAGGGTCTATTAAGATTTGCTACTCCATATAATTGATTATAAAGTGATGAAATTGTACCTTTAGCAAATGGATCTTTTGTACAGATTGATTAAAAAATGGATAATTGGGATAATGGTGTATCCCCCTTTAGGAATGGTGTATAGAAATTTTTGATTTGGAGATATCTAAATATCTCAGAGTTTGGTAGATCATATTTTTCTCTAAGCGATGGGAATGAAAGGAATGATTTAGATGCTATGAAGTCATTTAGTGTCTGAATGCCTGATGTTGTCCAAGCATTAAAAGAATTTGGGTAGATCCATGCCGGATAAAAGGCCGGATTTCTGATAAAAGAAAGGAGAGGATTGTGTGGAGATTGTAACTGATATTTGGTTTTTAGTTTATCCCAGAGAGATAAGAAGTGTTTAGTTATGGGATTATGAATTTTAAAGCGGTCTTTAGGATCAAGCCATAATAAGTTTGATATTAATAGAGGGTCATTTTCTGAAGCCTCTATAAATACCCATAATGGGATTTCCTGTTTTGCATGGTATTTGGACAGACTGGCCAAATGTGCTGTTCTGTAGTAGTTAGTAAAATTAGGGTATCCCAGGCCTCCTTTATTTTTGGGAAGATGTAGTGTGTGTATAGGTATACGTGGTTTAGAAGAGCCCCATATAAACGAAGTTGCTCTTTTTTGTACTATTCTCAAAAAATAGGAAGGAATTGGAATAGGGAGGACTCTGAATAGATAAAGCAATTTGGGTAGAATAGTCATTTTGATTGCATTAATCTTCCCTATCCAGGATAAAGGAAGTTGTGACCATTGTTTTATTAGATTTGTGATCTGTCTTAATACAGGAGGATAATTGGTTGAGAATAAGTTAAAATGAGATGCTGTTAAATGAATTCCAAGATATGGGATTGGTTTTTCTGCCCATGTGAATGGGAGTGCAGCCCTAGCCGGGATCAATTCCATGTTTGTGAGTGAAATATTAAGCACTAGGCATTTCTTGGGATTAATCATAAGGCCGGATAGGGCTGCAAATCCATCAAGAGCTGGTATTAAGTTAGGACCAGAGACCTGTGGTGATGATAGAAAAAGTAATATATCGTCTGTAAATATACATAATTTGTGTGTGATACCTCCTACTTCAATGTCAGTTATAGTTTGTTTTGTTCTGATGTATTGGGCCATGGGTTCAAGTATAAGGGCAAATAATAAGGGAGATAATGGGCAACCTTGTCGGGTACCTCTTTCGATATTAAAGGCATCAGATTTGTATCCAGCATATTTTATATAGGCTTTGGGTTTATTATATAATGCTTTGATCCATGTTAAAAAGTGGGGTCCAAAACCCCATTTTTGTAATGAATATTGCATATATTGCCAGGATACTGTGTCAAATGCCCTCTTAATATCGAGAGATAGAAAACATAAAGGGATTTTCTGTTTTTTAGCAATATGTGCCAATAACACTGCCCTGCGTATATTATCGCCTGCCTGTCTATTTGGCATGAAGCCTACTTGATCTTTATGTATTAATTTTCCTATAATGCTATTGAGGCGTTTTGCTATTATTTTTGCTAATAATTTAATATCAAGGTTTAACAGAGAGATAGGCCGATAATTCACACAGGAAGTATCATCAGAAAGGGGTTTTGGGATCATACAAACAATTGCCATTAGTGTTTCTTGCCGAAAAGAATGTCCATCTAGAAGTTTGTTAAAAGTTTCAGTGAGAATGGGAGAGAGTATTTCTGAGAATGTCTTATAGTATAAAGCGTAGTAGCCGTCTGGGCCTGGTCTTTTGTTAAGTTTTAGGTCTTTTATGGCGTTAGCAACTTCATCTATAGTTATAGGCTCATCCAAACTGCTTTTTTGATTCTGAGATAACTCAGGTAAGGTTATTTTTGAGAAGAAGGATTCAGCCTCTGTAGGATTAAATTCATTGTTTGTCTTGTATAAAGTTGCGAGATGTGAGTGAAATTTATGGACTATTTTAACTGGATTACAAGTATAAACATTTTTTGATAATTTCAAACGTATTGGTTTGAAAGACTTGTTAGTTGAATTTAATGCCCGAGCCAAATATGTACCTGGTTTGTTTGTATTCATGTAGAAATTGTGTTTGGAGCGTTTGAGGGATTTATCAACTGACTCAGTGAGAAATAGATCGTATTCCAATCTAGATTTTTCCAGATGAGATTTTGTACTCTGAGATGGATTATCTTGAAATGATATGTAGGCTGCATTAAAATTGAGTTCTAGTTTTTTTGCTAGATTTTTGCGTTCCCGTTTAAATAGTGCCATTTGTCTTTGTATTGTACCACGCAAGACAGGCTTATGAGCTTCCCACAGTGTTATTGGGGAGATGTCTGTTGTATTATTAATTGATATGAATTCCTTTAAAGCTTGTTCAATGGCCATCTGATGTAGTGGGTGTTTGAGCATTATGTCCGGTAAGTACCACGTTGGGTCATGCGCTTTTGGTATGGCTGAGGCTATAGTAGTGTATACTGCATTATGGTCAGACCACGGAATCGGAATTATATCTGATGCAATAATTTCTGGTATCATTCCTATTGTTAGAAAAATCTGATCTATTCTGGTGAAGGTTTGATGAGGGTGCGAGAAATAAGTGAATTTCTTTTTCATTGGGTTACTTTCTCTCCATGAATCTACCAGATTGTATTTGGAAAGAAGTTGAGAAAAAGGTAATCTAGAGGTTATTTTGGATGGTGTAAAAGGTGATTTATCTAGAAATGGGAGGAGGACCTGGTTCAAATCCCCACACATTATCACTGTTCCTATTTTGTGTGTATTAATCACTTGTAATATATGTGAGAGGAATGGTGTAGGTTGTTTGTTAGGAGCATAGTAGGAAATCACTGTGATTGCTGTATCCATTATATAACCCATGAGTATCAGGTATCTACCTTCTGGGTCTTTAATTTCTGATGATAAGGTGAATGGTGTGGATCGGTGAAATGCAATTAGAGTTCCCCTTTGCTTGGTACAGGCAGAAGCCGTGTAAATTTGTTGATAAAAAGGAGAAATATATTTTGGAGTAGAATCTTTGGTGAAATGTGTTTCTTGGAGGCATACTATGTGAGCCTTCTTGTTATGGAAAGTACGGAAGGCTTTGGTCCTTTTTTGAGGGACATTTATTCCCTGAACATTCAGGGAGAGTATATTCAGTGGTGCCATGGCAACAGATCAAATAGTTTTGACTTACTTTTTGTTATGCAGAGCTGACTGCGCAGATCAACCTGTGTGGACTGAAGAGATGAAAAGATAGAAAAGAAACCAGTGAATTCTGGAGTAAAGAGTAAACAAAAAACATATGAGATTAGATGATACATTGTATAAATTATTTTTTGCAAGTAATCACAATTTACCCGTGAAAGAGAATAAATATCTCTCTCAGGGGAATAAGTGCCTTCGTCACACTCCCACATAATATGGTTGGGAGAATGAGGAGGGCTAATGGGGGTACACGGATCTTCCGCTTACAGGAGAGAAGTGCTATGTCAAAATACATCAAAATGATGTTTCATTAATTGGAGTGCAGAATATAGTTTTTGTTGAAATTATTTATTCCAGGGTGGTTGTATATGGTTAGTTTTGCCCTAGGCTAAATAATTCAGTTAGAAAGGTACTGTTAATAACTTTGGTATTGATGAAGATAGTTTGAATTATTTTGGGATTTTAACCCTTTTAGAGTAAACAATTACATATTTTATTCATATGCAACTGTTTAGATATGTTAACTCATAAAATTGAGGTTGTATTGCTTCAGATTAGAATAAACAAAAACATAATTCTAGGAACTAGTTAGGTAATAATATATTTGTTTTAAGAAAAGAAAGAAAAAGCTTCCATTACTTCTGGATTATTGAACATATTTGTCCTAAAAAGTAATAAATCTATTGTTATTACCTGATAATATATAACTGAACAAGAATTTCCTTATTTCACTTATATATTCTAAGGCTATATGAATCAGAAGTAATAAGAAATATAACTGGAATGTAACATGATCCCACACGGTGTGTGACTATCAGAATGCAGTTACATTCAGTTATAAATACAAGTTTTTTATAGAGAACCATCTCTTAGTATAATAAATGAAGAGATATCAGGAATTAGGATGTCAGTCCATTGAATCTTCTTGGTCCATGAATGATGTCGCATAACGGCCTCTTTTGTGAGAATGATGATCCCCATTTTGTTCTGAAATTTTCTGGGTGCTGCCTGAAGGTGAAGATGATGCCATTCTTCTGCGTGTGGGAGTGTTGCTGCTTGTGGGTTCTGTCAGATTTAATTTTAAAAGGGTTTGTTGTAGTTCATCTGCTGATCTGCTTCTGTAAATTGTACCTTGGTAGTTAAATCTGACTGAAAAGGGGAAGCCCCATTGATACATAATGTTGTGGCGTTGCAGTTCCATTAGTTGGGGTTTCATGGATCGTCTTTTAGTAATAGTAAGTTGGGATAGGTCAGCAAAAATTTGATAATTGTGTCCTTGAAAATTAAGTTCCTTTTTTTCTCTTGCAGCAATTAGTATTTGTTCTTTCGTTCTGTAATAATGAAATTTTGTGATTATATCACGTGGGGGTCCATCTTTCTTTTTGGCTGTGAGGGCTCTGTGTACTCTGTCCAGTTCTAAACGTTCAGTAGGGATATCTGGCTTTAGTTCTTGTAATAGAGCAGTAATAGTAGATTGCAGGTCTGTCACAGTTTCAGGTATTCCCCTTATGCGCAAGTTTGAACGTCTGGCTCTATTTTCGTAATCTTCGAGCTTAGTTTGAAGTATTAAATTCTCTTTTTTTAATTGTTCCAATTCTGTTATATTTTCTTGGGTTGTAATTTCAATTTCATGCATTTTTATTTCTAAGGCTGCGGTGCGGTTTCCCAGCTCTCTTATTTCTTTGGTTAGGTTTTTTGTTATTTGGTCTGAGGTTTGTTTTAAAGCCTTATGAAGCATCTTTTCAAATTGTAATAATATTACTGGGGATGCTGAGGAGGCTTGTGGAGAAGTTTGTGAGAGGATTTGTTCTGTATCTGACTCAAATGGAGAGTCTTGCTGTGACATTTTCTGTCTGTGAGAGCGCCCTGATGCTGTATCTTGTGAGGTGACTGGAGCTGCTTTAGTTGCAGTGAGTGCCTGTGAGCTCTTTGTGAGGTGATTTTTATTTCTGCCACGGTTTCCTCCCAGTACCATATTTCCTGCCCAAACTTTCACAGTTTGTTCCCTGGGGCAAAAAGGTTCAAATGGATACCTTTTGAGCCTGCAGGCTCCGCTTTGTCCTTCTCTTCTCTCCTCAGCGGTGCGGAGCTCTAACAATGCATGTCTGCTCCGCTAGGCTCCACCTCCTGCCCCCCCGCCATCAAATACTTTAAAAAAATGCATTGTACCTTGTATGAAAGATGGGAGATTCTCCACATGTGGGTGGGGATGGTGATATACCCGTTTTCTGTAGAGCAGAAATTTCCTGACATAATTGGATATCCTGGATATGGATATGTCTTGGAAATGTAATGTACTTGCAAGTTTTGCTTAAAAATAAATTAGAACTAAAAGTTCCTGTGTGACAGTATAAACAAGTATCCAGTCACTCTGCATCAGCAGCAGAGGCAGTGCTGTCAGTTCAGAAATCAGTGGTCAGCACTAGGTGTGCCCAGGTGCTGATTGACAGGCTAAATGTTGGTAAATAAGCAGTAACAATTCTGATAGCCACATTCCCTGCAATAATTTTTCATCCCACTGTAGTAAAAGCAGGCACAGCTTTTATGAGAGCGGCAAGTCTGCTCTAAATTTAGGAACAGTACAGCATCATTGACACAACACCATAGGAAGGTGCATTCGGTGGATTTCACTGGCAGGCTCAACAGATATTTATGGAACTTTGCAAGGGAACTAAAAGACTAATGTGGGTGCAGATGCACTCATAATTAAATGCTGCAGGGCACATTTAATATTATTAGGAGACCATAGTTCTACCTTAATATTAGAAGTATTTTTTTCAAAATTCAACTTCATAATAATACTAGCACTTTGATTTTGTTTTATCCTAAAATGTGATTAAATATAAAGTAAGTTTTTAATGCAGTTATAGTGAATTTTTTTTCCTCAGCTTGATAACAGTGGATTTTACCACTGAACTTAATATAAGGTATTATTTATAGAAAACACCTAAAACCCCGTCCCTGCTAATAATATCAATACAAACACTGTAGCCACTAAAACCATATTTTACAAAATATATATTATATTCAGATAATTTAAAAGAGCCCCAAGGATATGGTCACAACAAGCTGATAAGTTTTATAGATCTAGTCTTTAAAAGCAAGTGATATTTTTCACAGTGACTTTACTTTCAAATGTGGGTACACAGTTTACAAGATGGGATCTAGAGCACATTGATTTGTTTAATCGCATTGTACATCATATCATAAACCGCTGCTGGCTCCATAATGCTGCTTTTGTAGTCAAGTCAAGAGTTTGCCTTCAAAAAGATAAATTTCAATAAACTTCTAACTTTAATTATTAATGCTATGAGCAGAATAACAGGGTACAGTAACCCTCATCAATCTAACAGCTATTAGAAATGGTGCAGACTAATGAAGGTTGATTTTGTTGATTGCTACTCATTATTAGAGAAAACTGCTTCTTGTTTTGTATTACCAAAGTGAATGTATAGCATTTTGTATTTATTTTCTTAAGTCATTATGTTTTGTAGCCATGTAAACATAAAATATTGTCTATGAATATTGTATATTTAACATTTGCAGCTAGTGGGTGAAGCCCTAGGTTCTTGTTTACGTGTTACATCATAATAATCTTAACTGCTTTGCTGAAAATATCTGTTGTTGAAAATGTCTGAAATGCTAAAGCTAAGATTGTGCAGTGCTGAACAAGACGTGTTCTGGCTGCACTTTGCAATATATTTATTTGTAAACTTTTAAAACAATATAAAATGTATAAAACATTTAGTTTGAATCTCATCCCCGTACAAAAAAAAAAAATTCTATTTCCAACTTCAGGGAGTGCTGTTGGCACTACAAAAAAGGCCCTACAACTTTGCAGAGGAGTAAATATAAAGACTGAGATCAAGTCTGTCTTGTGAGTGCTGCTGATATAGAAGTAAATATTTGGCATTTTAATTTTAGGTTTCTTTCTTTCTTACATTATCTAGGGATAGGTGGAGTGGAAGAGGGAGGTGGCCAGAGATTAGCTTTAAAGAAAATATTTCATGAGAAAAACATGGAGGCTTCCATTGCCAACCAAGTGACATTGATTATGCTAACTAGCTGGCTGTGCTAACCCAGTTGTCTCAATAATTACCCAGAACCAGTATTCAGAACAGGAAAGTCAAAGAAAACACAGAAGTGCTTGTTTTCTTGCTTATACTTTGGTAATAATTAAAGGGTTGGATTACCAAAAGGAGCAGATAATGTTCACTTAAACTGGGTATACACAGAGAGGTTATTTTGCGTTCAACCAGTGGTTTGAACAAAAAAAAACAATATGGCAGATTCCCACATCCACACAAGCAATGTGGATGCAGGAATCTCCTCTGCTGTGCTATTGTATTCTTCCAGCGTGGATTCCCCCTTATGTAAGAATACACCGAGCAGCACTGCAGTCTTCGGCTGCTTTCACTGATTTAATGCTGGTTTTCTAGGGACCATTCTAGGAGCTAGTCTAATGACCATCTTCTGTTGAACAGAGAAGAAAAAACACATCAAAATTTGATATGTGTATAGCCTGCTTTAGCCAATTAATACAGTCAGGGCTGCTGTTAGAAATCAAGTGGCCCTGTACAACCTACCTGAAAGTCCCACCCCCCAAAAAAGTATCAACATTTTCACTAAAAATACACTAAAATCTTTATTAGCAAACACAACATAACCTACACAATTTCTGCTAAATCTAAAAAATATACAACTGTATTGAGTTAATGACTAAAGCTCTGTGTGTGATTGAGGTCTTGGGGCTTATTCATATGGGCACTGTGACCTATACTGTCTGAATCAGCATTTCTTTTTACAGTATGTAGCTGGAGCGGTGTGCAGGCAGCCTATGTTATGCTAAGGGGAAGCAGCATCTATATGAACACAGCCTCAGGTCCTAAATTGAAAGGTGTATGAGTGCAACTGTATGGCCCAAAACACAAACAGTGTGCATTTGGGGGCACTCACCCATGCCTGCACATCTGTCATAATTAGGACCTCTGGCTGTGTTCATACAGCTGCTGCATCCCCATATAGCAACAGGCATCTCTGCCATACAAACCACTCATTATTATTTATTTTTATTATGTTTTTCAAATTGTATTTTTTATTATTATGTTTTACAATTTTTTAAATCATTTTTTAACCACTTCCAGCCCAACGACGTCATATGACATCTTTGACTTTCAGTGGGGATATCTGAATGATGCCTGCAGCTACAGGCATCATCCAAATATAATTCTTTTAGAGCAGGCGATTCTGTTCACCGTAAGAACAATCAATCGCTTGATCGTTCTTACAGGCGACAGGAGGGCGCCATCGGGGACCTGGAGAAAGAATCCGCTGCCGTCATGTCACGTCCATGCTACGTTGTAAACAAAGCCATGATCACGGCTGGAAAGCATGGGATCATTAATTTGGGACATGTTGGGTATCTATTTACTCGGCGTAACATCATCTTTCACATTATACAAAAAAAATTGGGCTAACTTTACTGTTTTGTTATTTTTTTAATTCATGAAACAGTTTTTTCCCAAACAAAAGCATTTCAAAAATTGTTGTGCAAATACAGTGAAACAAAAAAGTTGCAATGACCGTCATTTTATTCCCTAGGGTGTCTGCTAAAAAAAATATATAATCTTTGGGGGTTCTGAGTAATTTTCTAGCAAAGAAATTATGATTTTTACATGTAGGAGATGAGTGCCAAAATAGGCCCGGTATGGAAGTGGTCAAAATTGAATTTTTTATTATTTTTTGGGAGGCTTTATCATCTGTTGGAGCTTTCCTGAAATATTAGGGGTCTAAACAGACCCCTGATGTCTCACTTTTATGACAAAGAAAGTGATTGAGGGCACAGTCCTCAATCTCCATCTCTGCAGCTTCAGCTGCACAGAATGAATGTAACAGAATGAAACAGTCTCCCTGTTTATTACTATACGCAGTAAATATGCTCAACTTCAGCTTTGCTATCTCTTTAAAAAGTTTGTTTTAGCTAAGCTGGTCTAAATGAATTATTTCCTGCACTTTCAAGAAATGTGTCTGCTGTCAGTGCTGTATAAATTATATGTAGCATCAGCTACATACATTATACAGTGCTGTGTTCCAACAGCAATAAAGGGACTTCTCGTACTGCTCCTGGAACAAAATTGAGTCCAGCTGAGAGCTGCTCAGCCATTCTCAGGAAGTCTTGCAAATTAATGCAAGGCTACCTCTGATTGGCTGAGTAAACCTCAGTCAATCACGAGAAGCTGTGTATTCATACACAAATATAGATTATAAAAAAAAAGCCGCACTCATTAAAAATACACAATCCAGCAAAGAGAGATGCCTCCTCCAGCAAAGAGACATGCCCCCTCCAGCAAAGAGACATGCCCCCTTCAGCAAATTTGCATTTCCTTTACATAAAAATATAGGACTTTCTGTAAATGACTGAACAGTGCTCAGCTTGACTTGATTTTCTTTCAGGAACGAGATAGGAAGTCCCTGTACTGCTGCCAGAACACAGCACTGTATATTGTATGTAGGTGATGATACATACATTATACAGTGCAGCTGCATTTCTTGGAAGTGAAGGAAATAATTAAAGGGTAACTCCACTCTCGTGATACTCAAAAAATAGCAAATAAAACAAAAAAATAATATAGCATATACAATGGTGACACAAGGCATATTATAATTGAAAGGTATTAAAAATTACCTTTACGTTTCAATCTGCAGCTGTGTAATTTTCTGTAAAATTCAATCCAATATGACTACCTGGGGGTGTTCCGTGCACAAAATGTGTACAGAATGCCCCCCAGAAACATAATTTCCTGCTTGTAAGATTGGCTCACTGATTTTTCCAGAAGTCTGCATTAAGATATAAGTCAGATTTTTGGCATTCCCTGCAACAAAAACGTAATTTTTTGGTAAGATACCCCCATTAAAAAATTATGTCTTAGACCTCTTTCACACTGGGGCCACAGCCGAATTAGCGCTAAAGCCCTGCTCATTTTAACAGTGCTTTAGCGCTGTTTAAATGGCACTTTTCGGCCCCTAGTAGGTGCTTTTAACCCCAAAGACGGGTTAAAAACTTCTGTGTTGCGGCGCTTCCGAAGCACTGCCCATTCATTCCAATGGACAGGGCGTTTTGGGAGTGCTAAATATAGTGCTCCCAAACCCCCCAAAGATGCTACTTGCAGGACTTTTTGGAATGTCCCGCAAGCGCGCCACCCCAATGTGAAAAGTCACACTTGAATGAATGGGAGGCGGTTTCCAGGCACTTAGCAGAGGCTATTTCCAGCGCTAAAGGACCTGAAAACCACTCCAGTGTGAAAGGGGTCTAAAGGGATGCAGACCCTGCATTGTTCATCATTAGAGCCCTGCAGGTGCTAATTATGAAACCACTCCCATTAGATTCACTTGGGCATGGAAAAACACACAGGGATGTCTTTAGAATAACAAAAGGTAGGACTCTGCAACAATGTTTGTTAAAATCCTTGTAATGTACATAGATCATCCAGAGCAAAATGTTTTTTTTTTTTCTCAACAAAAGTGGTGTTACGCTTTAATTTAGGCCAGCTTAGCCAAAACAAACTATTTAAAGCGGTAGTAAAGTTGGAGATGGGCTTTAAATATACTTACTGCATAAAGTAAGATGCATACACAAATGTTCAACTTTTGCACATGGGAACTTTTACATTGCACATTTTTGAAAATTGTTATTAGCAACTGTTTCACATTTCATTCTATTATGGTATAGTTATCTGAACCCTAATTAATTCAATGTATGCTTCTTACAATGGAACACATTTTACAATGATATGCTCTGCTCAGCAATCGATACATTCATGTGTTCTATTTCTTATAATGATTTCTAAAGTAAAACTCCTGCTTAGTGTGCTGAAATTATGCCTTTAATAAAAAAAAAAAAAACAAAAAAAAAAAAACAAAATAACCTTCATGTACACCCCCACATCATGTATAAAACTGACTAACAAAGAGATATCCATTTTCTCACAAAGAAAATGTCAGTTTTATGAAAAGAGTGAAATGACATCTCTTTAATTTTGTGATGGATGAGGTAAAGCAATGATTGCAGTGTGCTGCATTTCAAAGGCACACTGGGAAATCATTGGAGCAGTCGTTAAGTAAGCCCCTTGATCACTGGAATGAAAGAGCGCCTCAGAAAATAAACTTTGTCAGACAGGATGTATCTGTGAGGAAATTAGTGTACCCATAAAGCCCCAGAGTTTCTCCCTCTGGCTCTGATGCAAATAAATCTTTTTCAATCTTAGTACGTGAAAAATATATACACCTTTGCAGCTTCTAATTAATTGAGACTAGAGATAAGACCAGGATGAATTTTCAGCTTTTTGCTATTTGCCAACATTAAAGGATAAGAAAATTTTTTTCTTCTGAATAATTATGTTTATTTTAAAGCATAACTGTATTTAACCTTAAACAATGGCAATGTTTATGAAAATAATTTCTTTATCTCTCCAAAAAAGTAGAAATTTGGGGTTTGAGGTTACTAGTGCTCCTGGAAAAAAGCTTTATGTGCTCTGTGCTGGCTGCATTAAGCAGAAACTCTTCGCCTGAGCTACATCAACTGCAGCCACTATTACAGAACTACATTTACTAGCAAGCATTGTCAGTGACATAGGTTAAAACTTATAAGGCTGGGTTCACACATATGAGAATTGGATGCAGCTTACATCGCATCCAATTTGCAGAACATTTGAAAATATGTTCTTTTCAATGAGTCTGGTTCACATATGTGCGTTGCATCTGCAGTCCGCATTGCACAAAAAAAGTGTGCGTTTTCTAGGCAGTGCAGTGCGAATTGCAGGCACATAATCTTCAATGGGAACGCACCTGATTCGCAGATGTGTTTTGTTGTGAACAAGAATTCTCTCCCCCTCCTCACTACACCTCCCCGCTTTCCCAGGTCAGCTGATCCGCAGATACAATAGAGAGGAAAAGCTGAATGAATAATGTTTATCTTCGCAGGGAAACCGGAGCTGCACTTTACACTGCACATGTGTGAACCCAGCCTAAAGGAAGGATGGGGGCTGAGGACAATATTCAGCACCTCACAGAATGCTAAAGCATGCATTCTTTCATCTCAGAGTTCTGCATACCCATTTTCATTAAAGTATAACTAAAGACAAAACTTTTTTATTTTTTAGTTTTGAATAGAGTGGAGAGGAATTAAAACACCTGACAGGTTTTTACTGCCGTCTGTGCCCCTGTTAGGAAGAATCATCATCTCTATTTGTTCTCATTACTGTTAGGAAGCGTTGAAGTTAAAGACAATTTTGGGTTGTCACCAGAACAGAAATAGAGAGGAAATCTTCCAATGGGCACACTAAATCTGGTGACCCTAGTGACAACTAGGGATTCCTTAACTTTGGAGAGATTTCCTCTCATGCCTTGTTTTGGCTATGGGGCAAAAAGTAGAGAAAAATCTCCCCCATGGGACCCAAAAAAAAATAGGTTTAAAACCCTCCTGCACTCAGTCCAAAATGACTACTTTAAGGGAGTAGTGGATGGAGAGAGAGAACACTGACTGCCTTCCTTTTTTTTATATTTTAAGTGGATCTACCTAAAAGGTACAAACAGGGAAACATCTACTAAAAATCATTTGTAAGGGTGATAAAATTAAGGCATGTATCTGATATATTGGCAAATATCTATTGTATTAATGTAGACCATAAAATAAATATAAAAGTCATTTTAGGCAGCATTACATTTTTTTTAATTTTTTCAAAAATGGAGCATTATAGAGATAAAAATTATGTAAGGAGTATACAGTTTAAGGTTTTTATCTGTGTGAGAAACATATTGGGTATGTAACTCATAACAAGCTAAATATAAGTAAAGCTGGCCATAGATGGATCAAAATTCAGCTGGCTCAGCAGGGGCCAGATGAATTTCAATCCATGTGTAGTGGTCCCTGTTTTACAGAAGTTAAATAATAGATTGACTTCTTTAGAATGGGAATGTTGGAAAATGTTTGTTGATCAGAGGCTTCAACTGCTGATTAGTGTGTTCTGACAGCAGAGAGTCCCGCTGTCAGAATACAATATCCCGGAAGATAGGAATCCTCCATCCATCTTATTTCTATGGATGAAGGAATCTATTGGCTGAACAAAAAGCCAGCTGGATGAACGCAAAAAAGCTAATCATCTATGGCCAGCTTTAGCATATTTTTAATCATGAAAGATACTCTTTTCAGAATTGTCCTCATCTCTTTTCTACTTGATGAGTGCCTTAAAGAACAGGGAGAGATGGAGAAATCACCCAGTGGGGAAAAGACAGATATAAAAACACATTCTCCAGTCTAGAGAAGGGAAAGTTTAGAACTTCTGTCAGGATTTTTGAGGGCCTCATGCACAATGGGCATTTGCTTTACTTCTCTGAATGCCAGAGCTCCTGGTAATAGAACAGCTGCTTAGAAAATGTTCCTAAGGATGTGTATTACACATGTGTTTAGGTGCATTTATATGCGTTTAGGTGCATCTACCATTTTTTTCTGCTCTCCAGCTTCTCTCCTGGATGTGCTTTTGTTTTTTTTTGTTTTTTTTTGAGCCTGTAAATGCTCCTTTTGCAATACATCTGTAAACACCACATGGATGGACACATAGAGGTGCTTTTACTTTTGCTGAAAAAAGTGGGGATTTTTTAAGCTCAGTGTGCAAAAGGCCTCATGCTTTTAGAGTCCCTACAAGGGAGATATACCTTTACTTTCTGATAAAGTGATGGGTATCAGTCTAGACAAGAAGTGTAGGGAAAACGTCCTCTTTGAGGTACAAACAAGATTTGAAACCTGGCACAAGTTTTAACTCTTACACGCTGTATCCAAAACTAAAAAAAAAAAAAAAAAAAAAGTTTTTTTGGGTTAGGGTTCATTGCACAATCTGAAAATTACAAAACTAAAGACATAGGAAAGTAATTACCTTGCTTTCTAAGTTAGAAAGGTCAGAAAACACAAACATTCATTATGCAATGAGCCAGCAAAACATCATAGTAATTTAGTTAAAACAATGCTTTCAAAGCAGCCCAAAGCATAGTGTTTTTAGACACTGCTCTTTGTGGAAAGCAGAATAATTCATGTGTGCATTACCTACAATATCTGGTGTAAATAGAACCTTTGATAAAAATGTGCAGTAAACTGTAATTGGGTCCCCATGATTTTTTGAGTTCAAATATTGTAGTTTGTGGTAGGTGAGTCACTCACACAGAGATAGACTAAAATAAAATAAGTCTCAACAAAGTATCAGCGCAAAGCTGTCTATGCATAGATGCATAGTTGACAACATATGAAACTGATTAGATGGGACACCTTAAAGTGATTCTAAAGTGTCATATATTTATGTTAAAAATAATAAACATGTTATACTTACATACTCTGGGTAGTGGTTTTGCACTGAGCCGTCCGGATCCTCCTCTTCTCGGGTCCCTCTTTGGTGCTCCTGGACCCTCCCTCCTGTGAAGTGCCCCACAGCAAGCAGCTTGCTATAGGGGCATCCAAGACGAGCTGCAGCTCCCTGCATCCATTCAGACAGGGAGCCGTGGCCTGGCCCCATCCCCTTTCTCTCCTCATTATCTCCCTGACTACAATTGACATCAGCGGGAGCCAATGGTGCTGCGCTGCTGTCTCAGCCAATGAGGAGGGGAGTCCCGGACAGCCGAGTTTCTCGTGCTACATCGCTGGATCTACATGAACCTCAGGTAAGTATTATGGGGGCTGAGGGGGGCTGAGGGGGCAGCTGCACACAGAAAGTCTTTTATCTTAATGCATAGAATGCATTAAGATGAAAAAAACTTGGGGGGTGTGGCCGGCAGACGGTGCTAATGGCTGTGTAAGAGGCAGAGCTCCGTGTTAACCACCAGCATGCAGCTCCATCCAGTGACACAAAGGGCAATCCAAGGCAGCTTCCAGGTGCTCTGCACCCAGGGGACAATCCTCATCGCCATGGGCTAGAGAAAAAAGGAGAAAGGGCCTAGAAAATTGACCGACTTCTACCCACCGACAAACACTCCTAGGCCACAAGCTGGCACCAGGGCCAGGGATTGCAGCACGGCCTTCAGCACAGCGGCTACCGATCGGGCTCAACCCCTAACCCAGGGGGCTCATCGCTTCACAGCAGCAGCAGAGGATCCACACCAGGGGCTTCTCCCATCAACAGCCTACAAAAATCAGCCCAGAAGGGGTCCTCTGAGCACAAATATGCAGGTGAGCCTGGGGATTACAGTGAATCACAAAACAGCACCAAAGATTTTGTTGAACAGATTAATGAATTCCCCACCACAGGGCAACCCCTAAACGACACTGTGATGAGGGACATCTTAGTAACCCTCCGGGGATCACTACATAGAGGTATGATGCACTGTATTTCACAATTCAAAATGGAAGTTTCCTCATAGAAGACAAGATGGAGGAATTCAGGGTCGCCTATAATGAATTAGTGGAGGCACATAATGACACTGAAGGGGACATGCAAGCTAAGAAAGACAAAATCGCAGACTTAGAAGACAGGTCGCGAAGGAACAATATCAAACTGCGGGAGGGGTGGAAGAATCAGTGACCCCTGCTGAGCTCAGGCATTGCGTCCAACAATTCATAGCGGCCATATTACCTGACACCCTGACAGGGAAGTAATAGTGGATAGAGCCCACCGCCTTCCAAAACCGAAGTTCCTGCCTGAAAAGGTCCCAAGGGATGTTATCACTCGCATCCAGTTCTTCCATGTCAAAGATGAAGTCATGCGTTTTACTAGAATAAATCACCCCCTCCTGGGCCCCTACTCTGGCATATCTGTATTTGCAGACTTGTCCCAACACACCATGATGGCATGCAAAAAAACGACCACACTCACAAAATTACTCCGAAACCATAAAATCCCCTACTCATGGGGCTTCCCCACAAAAATCCTCATTACAAGAGACAACCGCACTCATGTCATCACGACAATTGAAGATGGGTTGGCCCTCGCAAAGAGATGGAATCTGCTACCAGAAGACACCGACGATCATCCATCTAAATCACTTCAGCACAGGCTGTCCCCAGAATGGCAAACAGCATAATAAAAGTGCTATCAATGCCCTCCAGCCGCCTTATATGCAAATTGCTTTGGTTTTCCTTTTGCTGGCAGGATGTCTGTTCTAGGTTATTGGGAGCTCATTCCCCCTTAAATCATTGTGAAAGTTTTCGCACTTAGTGAATTTTTTCACCTTTGTATGTTTTTTGCTTTTGTTTCTGAATTTATATGTTTTCCATATTCCAATTGTACCTGAGGAGCACTATGAAAAATCAACCATACTTCCGCGATGGTTATCCATTGCAAAGGACTTCACAATCACAGGTCTGTGCTGGCTGTCTATTCCTGATCAAACAACACCACCTACAGGTAAAAAAATATTACTACACTTGTCTATTAAGGTTACAGCAGCAAATATAGAGATCTTAATAATACCGAACTCATGACACTGTCAATTGTTTCTATGAACGTTCGCAGATTGAATAGCCTGTTCAAAGGAAGTTCAATGTGGAAGGAACTGGATAAACTTAAGGGAGATGTACTTTGTGCCCAAAAAATTCACTTTATTACAAACAAACAGCCTAAATGCTCCCATGAAGCATTCCCTCACATATTTACTGCCACAGCACCGGTCAAAAAAAGGGGAGTACTGATAGCTGTCAAGCATTCTATCACATTTAAACTGTATGATGTAATTTGCGACCCCAATGGAAGGTTTATTATCCTGATTTGTGACATGAACAACACGACATATAACATGGTAAACCACTACACACCCAACAAGGGGCAAGTAGCATTCTTGAGAGCTCTACTTAAATGGGTAGAAAAGGCTCACTGCTCCTCTGTGGGGATTTTAATAGTGTAGTCAACAAAAATATGGACTGTTCTCACCTGAATCCTACTAATAGATATGAGCTACCACCTCTCTTATCTGAAAAGGAACTGTATGACACATGGAGATGTGTACACTCCTCTGAAAGAGACTTTACCTACTACTCATTCCCTCACCGGGTCTACTCAAGGATTGCCCTTATCCTTTCGGACCTTAACCTACTACAGAGAACTCTATTGCCCCGTACACACGGATCGGACATTCCGACAACAAAATCCTAGGATTTTTTCCGACGGATGTTGGCTCAAACTTGTTTTGCGTGCACACGGTCGCACAAAGTTGTCGGAATTTCCGATCGCCAAGAACGCGGTGACGTCAACCACGTACGACGAGACTAGAAAAGGCCAGTTCAGAACCAAGCGCAGCACCCTTTGGGCTCCTTTTGCTAATCTCGTGTTAGTAAAAGTTTGATACGCATGACTTTCATTAGTCATTAATCATTGTGTTCTTGTTCATTCGTTGCTGTTTTTCAGGTCGCTCTTCATAGGCCTTGTTGTTCTTCAGTACGTTCTGTTACTTCGTTCTGAGCGGCCGACAATTTTCTAGCCATGTTGCGTATACGTACTCCTCGTAGAGTTCTTGCTGTGCGGGGGCTTGGTGTTGGGGTCCTGACCTTGACACAAGTCCAATCCATGAACAGGGTGGGGAGGAGTTCATGGACCAAGAATTGGTTGCTTCAGCGTGACCAGTTCTGTCATATGCCTTTGCTCCGTGAGATCCGTGAGAATAATCCTGATGATTTCAGGAACTTTCTCTGGGTGACGGACCCCGTTTTTCACCGTTTGTTGGCTTCGCTGACTCCCTATATTAGCAGGCAGGATACCTGCATGAGGCAAGCCATCACTCCGGAGCAGAGGCTTGTCGCCACCCTGCTGTACTTGGCGGTGGGGAGAAGCCTGCAGGACCTTAAGTTCTCGACAGGCATCCCCCCCCAGGCTCTGGGGATCATTATCCCGGAGACCTGTTCTGCCATCATCCAGGTCCTGCAGAAGGACTATATGAAGGTAAGATGTATCCTTGAATATCACATTTTATTTTATGTAATGTTTGATAATGTATAGTATTTCTTTCCTTATTCCCTAATTACCATGATTGGAATATGCTGTGAATGTCCCCTTTGTCCTCATGCATTCTGGATTTGTAGGTAATTATTTTTGTTGTCCTTCATACATATTTGCCTTCACTTACCTCCCCAGCATGCTCTCCTGGCCCTATATTCACCTCATGTAGTCACTTAACAATGTATTTTATCAGCTCCATAGTAGTGCTTTACCCCAAACACCCCCTAAAATGTTATTAAAAGTGATTTGTGTTTAAAATTCAGGCAAAGTGCCAGAGGCTTTTTTTGGGGTGTCCCCAAATCATTTTTAACCCTCCCTCCCCCCAACTGCTAAGTCAGCTGATAACAATTCTCTATCTAGCCTCAATCATCTATCTGCTGACTTTGCCAAACCCATACACACTATACCCATCTCTTTTGTGGTCAGGTTTATGGATGAATTCCCCAAAGCATGTAGTGCAAGGGCCTGCCTGTATACTTTCAAATGATACTGTTTAAGGTTTTTGTATTCTATTATTATCTTGATAGGTAATAGCAGAATGTCCAAATGTGCTCATATGTGTACAATGTGTATTTATATCTTTGTATTAAGACACTTCTTACCTGTCCAGTGGGCTGCCAATAGTGTAACTAAGGAGGGGCTGCTCAAAGTAATACACATTATTTAGGCATTCATCTCTCAATGAAGTGGAGAGGGTTACCTGTCCAAGGGTCCCCCCTATAATGTTAGAAATGGCCCAGGAAGAGGGGGGTTATGATAGGTGTACCTTATACTTTGGTGTTGTAAAATTCCCCTTAATAAATGTTATCTTGATGTTGGCCAAGAATGTTTGTGTCTAATCTGCTTTCCATGTTTTAATGTGCAAAAAGACTAATTTTTTTTTTTCCTCCACAGTTTCCTTCCACGCCACAGGAATGGCAAACTGTAGCCTCCCACTTTGCTCAGCGGTGGGACTTTCCTAACTGTGGAGGGGCAATTGATGGGAAACATGTCTATATCATCCCACCACCCAACTCGGGGCCGTACTATTATAATTATAAGGGGTTCAATAATATTGTGATGTTGGCTGTGGTGTCGGGTAATTATGAGTTCCTGTATGTGGACGTGGGGAAGAATGGACGGATGTCCGATGGTGGAGTCATCGCCCAGACGGAGTTTTACAGGCATCTCCAAAATGGCATCTTGGACTTGCCACCTCCAGAAGACAATGTGGAAGGACTACCATTCATCTTCGTTGCGGATGAAGCCTTTGCGCTGGGGGACCACCTTATAACTTTTTACGGCAACATTCTGCCAACTATGCTGGCTCAGTTGGGCCTGAAGCCAGAATTCATAATAAACCAACCCTGATGGCGCTTGAAAGTGGCTGTCCTGGCTTGCCCTCCCTGAGTGCCCGTGATGTCCGGCTAAGATACCTTGAGTTCTTTGTGGGTAGGGGGGCCATCAATATGCCAGACAATTTTTGAAACCTTGATCAAATAAAAAAAAAATATGCAAATCTTTGGTGACATTTACTGCTTGTGTATGTTTTAGCTGACCCTGACAGAAATGTGGTGAGTCCAGAAAATGGCGTGATTGTGTAACCTTACAAAGCACTGTTGGATGTTATTTACTAAAGGCAAAGACACTTTGCACTACAAGTGCACTTGAAACTGCACTGAAACTGCACTTGTAGTGCAAAGTGGATTTGTCCTTAGGAAATAGCCCCCATTGTCACAGAAAGCAGCAATTAGAGCACCACAAAAGTGTAGCGTTGAGACAATAATCCTCACATTCTTGATTAACAATCTTTTTAATACCTGCACAATCACATGTGCATTTAGAAAAGGTTTTTAAAACAAACCAACATGTTTGTTGTATAACAATTTTTGGGGTGGCATTATCAAAAATAGAAATGTCCATTTAAGATAAAACAGGCATGTTTCAAACCAACAAGAAAGACACAAATCTAGAACTTACAAAGTTCACATTTGGTAGAACTTGAAGGCAATATCAAACATGAGTATTTAGGAACTGTGTTTGATATTGCGTTCAGATGGGGTGAAGTCACCCCAGGAAAAGCCAAATTTTGAAGATGCACACCAATTTACGAATGTCAACATGTGCTAGCTGCCATCACGGGGGATCAAGGGACGTGTTTTGTGGGAGCAACCCTTTCCTCTCAGCTACTTTATTATTGAGGAAGGGGTTGCACCCCCAAAATGCCTACATTGATCTCTCGTGATGGCAGATAGCATATGTTGGCACACTGTGTGCATCTTCAAAATTTGGCTTTTCTAAAAATCACAATTTTTAACATTGTAGCACAACAAAAAACAAAGGGAATTGGAGGGGTTTTAAACTCTCCCCAAAACATCAATGATGTTCTTATTTTTTAGAAGAACATCATTGATGTTTTTCGTGATGTTTTCCAATGCAACATTACACCCCATGATCTCCCCAATCAGGATCTGGGCACTTTCCGAGGTGAAAGGATCTGGATCCACAACATCACGATCACCTAAAAAGAGAGGAACCAAAAAAAACCAAGGTATTATAAACATGCTGGCATCCATCTCTTACCTGAGCCTGTGGTCGCAGACACTCACCTGTTGTGGTGACTAGTTCCACCACGTCTTCCTCCTCCTGCTCTTCTTGTCTTTGGGGTATTTCCCCTTCTTCCAGAGGTGGGGGGTCTGTGGTCTCCTCGGATGAGGGGTGCCCTCCGAGTCTTTTCTCCCCTATGTAAAAAAAAAAAGGTATACTTAGCACACAGATATTTGATGGCAGAACTAAAAATATGAAACATTGCTTGGAAGTGGGGTACAATTGTCTGTTTTGGTAGAGTTCCAAGATGTAGCATTTTCAGTGTCCTTTGTCAAGCTTCAATACTTTACCTGTTTTGTACAAGCTTCACAGATGGAGACCCCCCTATAGTATACACTGGAGCACCTGTGTGGACCCCCTAATAAAAAGGTTGTTCTGGTGTCCCACACTAGTGCTCTAGCGTCAAGATGTCTAAACAGCTGCTGAGTGTCCTCTCCTTACACAGATTCTAGTTTGCATTTAATTCTAGTAACAAACCCATCTACACAACCAAATTATTTTCAGACAAGTTTGCCGTCAAAAATGTGGGCAAATGCATATGGCCAAAACAATGGTGTTTTATTGGCCCAAAGAAAAAATGTTTGATACGAACGAATAATGTGCCCATGAACATGAAAGTTGCCATTTTAAACTGTACAACAGTTCCTAAAAGCACATGGAGCAGCACGAACGTAATAAACAGAAAAAGAATAGGAACACAGCACAACTACTTACTTTTTTGCAGCACTCTCCGGATCTTTCAGTACTGCTCGTGTTCTCTTAATTTGAGGTCCGACCACCGCTTGCTGAGCTGATCTTTCGATCGTCGTACCCCGAAATTCCGGTGCAAACTCTTGACCACTTTCGCCATGATCTTGGCCTTTCTGATATTGGGGTTGGGGTAAGGTCCATACTTCCCGTCATAGTCGGCCTTCTTCAGTATGTCGACCATCTCCAACATCTCCCCAAAGGACATATTTGAGGCCGTAAATCTTCTCCTTCTTGATCCAGACGTTTCCGGATCCGGCCCTTCCTCCTCCTCGTTGCTGTAATTAGCACGCACCTGTTGTGTCTCCGCCATGTGCTCTTCCCCCACTGCGCCGAATGAAAAGGGGTGGGGAATAGACTAGAAAGAACGTCAGGGGCGGGCGGAGTTACACGCATGCGCAGTGTGTATAAAGCGTAACACGCCTGTGTAGTACGTACGATCTGTGAGCGGAAGAAGGCATCGGAGGCGCCGATTATGAAAACGAAGGTAAGATCTAAACTTGGGCCTATACTGCTTCTAAATTGAGGCCTATATTGTAACAAGATTAGGAGAGTTTGGCCTGACATTAGGGTTTGTCTTGTGTTGTGGCTTGCAGAGAAAATGGATGGCTTCAAGGACCAGAATTTCCTCACCCTGTTCATAGATAAATACAGGGAGCTGCCCTGTCTGTGGCAGGTGAGACACCCCCATTACAACAATAAACAAAAGAGGCAGGCAGCGCTGGAGAAACTGCTGGAGTTGGTGAAGCCGGTGGTCCCCACAGCAACCATCCCCTATTTAAAAACCAAAATTGGTGGCCTGAGGAGCACTTATCTAAGGGAGCGCAAGAAGGTCACAGATTCCCAGAGATCCGGAGCTGGATCAGATGACATTTATGTCCCCAGGCTGTGGTACTATGAGAAACTGCGATTTCTGTCAGACCAGTCTGAAGTCAGGGAATCCCTCTCAACCCTTCCTTCCACCCCAGCTGAGGCTTCCGATGTCCAACCTGGGCCTTCCAGCCAGGAAGAAGTGGAGGAGCCCAGCTGGAGTCAGGTATAGCATTGTTCTACGGATTTCTGCTCAATAAATAAATGATGTTAATTAGATATTATTATTGATCACTAATTGCTGATTTAATAAAATGTTTTACATATCAATAGACAGTAGTGGGCACCCAAAATTGGGACAAGAATGAAAAATGCTGGGCTCAGAAGGATAGTCTGTTATATTTGTTAACATTCAATTTGCAACAATCATGAGGTGAAAATTGTGTGTGATTGATGAAGAAAAAACTAAAACTATGTCCCTTTTTCATACACAGGAAGACCTCAGCCAGGAGGAGGAGGCTGTGGAATGTGGCAGCCAGGAGGAGGCGGGGGTTAGTGGCAGCCAGGAGGAGGCGGGGCTAAGTGTCAGCCAGGAGA
This sequence comes from Aquarana catesbeiana, assembly GCF_042186555.1. Classification (NCBI taxonomy): domain Eukaryota; kingdom Metazoa; phylum Chordata; class Amphibia; order Anura; family Ranidae; genus Aquarana; species Aquarana catesbeiana. The sequence continues at coordinate 346,477,425 of NC_133325.1, forward strand.
AGCCTGGGACAAGTCAAAACCTGACAGAATCGCAGGTTCCTCCCCTCCGCCTTCCATACAAAAGAGCGAGGAAGGCGACTCACATGTAGGATTCTGCGCTCAGGCTCATTCAGGAGGCTTCTGCGTCCCTCCGAGCCTTACCCACTCCTGAAGAAGCCTTTGCCTGCATGGCTGCCACAAAACTGCAGGGCATGCAGGAGGGTCAATGAAAAATATGTGAGGACCTTCTGTATAAAGTCCTAAGTAAGGGGGTGAGTGGTGAACTAACACCCAATACCCACCTGAGTGAGTTGGCCCCTCCCCCTCCTTCTCCTCCTGCCCCAACTCCACCACCAGAGCCACAGCATGGAAGGAAGCGTGGAAGGAAGACCAGAGAGTGATGGCCCTGGGTTCAGTCTGGTCTGACAAAATATGTAGTCTCTTGTATGACCACAGCCTGGGGACACAGATGTCATCTACTGCTTTCCGGATCTCTGGGACTTCTGGACCAGACTGCACTCCCTTATAAATGGACTCCTCAGGCCACCAATTTTGCTGGAAAATAGTTGATGTGTGCCCTGGGGGTCCAAGGCTTCACCCATTTCTGCTATTTCTCCAGCGTTGCCTCCCTCTTTGTTTAGTTGTGAGCCCTTAATAAAGGAATTTTTGGTTCAATTATACTCGCCTATGTGTGTTTTCATTCAAAAAGGACAGTTTGTTTGTGAGGAGGCAGGTACATTTCAAATATACAATGTGAAATTAACAAGAGACAACAACACCAAACAATCTCCTACAGATTAAATAATATAAGATATCAATGGTGTTGTGGTAACTTGACACACAAAACACACACAAAAATATTATAGAGTAAAACACAACAAAAACAACAATAAAAACACAGCCTTGAAAAACAAAACAAACCCCCAAAAAATACAAAACCAGCCTGGAAGAAGACAAAAAATAATTACAAACAACCAAAAACAAATTTGGGCAGATGTGACAAATCTAAATATATTGAGGGAATCCCAATAAATAATAAAGAAATAAGTTTGTGAGAAGTCTGTGTGAATATGAGCAGCAAAACTACTTCATTCTTCTCACATAAAGAAGAAGAGAGTGCGCTGTATTAAACCATTTTTTACATTGCACCGTGACGAAAATGCTGTATCCATTGCGAACGCTAATTTTACCAGACCAAGCTGTTCCGTCTCAGAATTTCTTCTGAGCATGCCTGGCACTTTGTGCGTCGGAACTGGCCACACACGGTCAGAATTGACGCGATCGGATTTTGTTGTCGGAAAATTTTATAGCCTGCTCTCAAACTTTGTGTGTTGGAAAATCCGATGGAAAATGTCCGATGGAGCCCCCACACGGTCGGAATTTCCGAAAACATGCTCCAATTGGACATTTTCCATTGGAAAATCCGACCGTGTGTACGGGGCATATCAGTCATGATCCATTTGATAACGTTGTCAGGCCTGTCTCCATAGTTTTAAAAGAGCAACATTCGGTCTCTCCTGCTTACCTCTGGAGGAATAATGCTGAACTGCTTTTCAAAGCATTTTACCAAATAGAACCAACAACTTACTGAATTTTTTCATATCAATAACAATGCGGACACTAGTATAGCATCTCTGTGGAGTGCCCTCAAGGCATTCAGCAGGGGTTTACTTATTCAGGAGGCTGCGAGGGAAAAAAAGAGGAAGGCAAGGCTGTTAAACACCCTACTTGAGGACCTCAAAAACTTAGAAGAACAACATAAACACAATCCTTCCCCTAAAATAGAAACTGACTTCTTTAATTGTAGACAAAAGGTTTGTTTATCACTTATTTCAACCCATCAGAGATACCTGAGACAAACAAAAGCAATGTACTATGCACAAGGGAAGAAAGCAGGTAAATTACTGGCTAATTATATCACAAAAAGATTGCAACGTACAAAACTGAATAATATTAGAGACCCACACATAGGGAAAGTAGAACATCACCCATCATTAATAGCTAATGCTTTCATGAAATATTACTGAGACCTATACAATCTCAATCTAGACAGTGAAACACCACAGGCATCAGAACAGGCTATTAACTTCTTTCTCAACACAGTAACCCTACCTACACTGAATGAGGAAAATCTCACTTGACTCAATGCACCAATTTTAGATAAAGAAATTCTAGATACCATTCACGCCCTACCAAAAAATAAGTCACCTGGCACGGATGGTTTTTCTTCAGAATACTACAAAACCTTTTCTCAAACTTTAGTCCCTCACTTGAATACATTGTTCAACAGCGTGGCCTTGTCAGCCACATTCCCTGAAGAAATTTTACAAGCAACTATTGTCACCCTGCCAAAGCCAGGTAAGAAGCCGGACACAAATCTCCCTATTGAACACAGCTAGGATTTTGGCGTAAAATTTTAAGTCTAGCAGAGTAGCCAAAATCATCCCTTCCTTAGTAAAAGTGGACCAAGTGGGTTTGGTCAAAGGGAGACAGGCCCCAGATGAAACGAGGAGATTATTTAACCTCCTACAAATTGCATAAACTAGGAAAACACCCACGGCAATTCTGGCATTGGACGCAGAAAAATCCTTCGACAGAGTACATTGGGGATACCTTAAGGCAACCCTACAAAAATTCGATCTCCAGGGACCCATACTCTTAGCTATTTCTGCATTATACACTTAACGTTCTGCCAGGGTAATGCCATCTCTGAAAAATTCTATATTACTAATGGATCCCGCCAAGGCTGTCCCCTGTCTCTTATCATATTTACTCTAATGATGGAGCCCTTGGTGGAGGCAATCAGGAAAGATAGCAATATATCAGGGATCAGTGTTTCAGGTCACGTTTATAAGATTGGACTCTTCGCAGACAATGTGATCCTAACACTCACCAACCTTGCTTCTTCCCTGGCTAAGGTGCAAACAGTACTGGAAGAATACAGTGCAGTCTCATACTACAAGCTTAATATCTTGTATACTGCCTGTGAATATTAAAAAATAAATATCCCTTCTTAAAGACCGGTACCCCTTCCAATGGATGTCTAAAACAACCCCCTACCTAGGAATCAAATTAGCTTCCCCAACTACGTCCACATACGAAACAAACTTCCCTGCCCTACTAGACAATATCAAAAGTGACTTAAACCACATCTCCTCCTACAAACTCTCCTGGTTATGCTGAATAGCAGCCCTAAAGATGCTTCTCCTACCCAAACTATTTTATTATTACTTAAGAACTATCCCCATTTGTTTTCCAGAGTCCTTTTTCAACCTCACAGATAAGCTTTTTTAGACAATTCATATGGAAAAGTAAGACATAGATTTACAGGGGAAGCTAGACGGGAGCTAAACGGGAAGACACCCGTTTACAGTGACCTGTCACTCCTAACATACTTTATCAACTTCTGTTCATCGTCCTTATACTGGGCCATAACAGTGTTCAGCAATTTGTTATTAGATTAATTCCCTATTTTCAATAGATCCCCATGCCATGATTTCCCTATGTATTATCTTCGACCCATTATCCTTTCCAGACCACTTCCCAACCCCTTGTCCGGTTCAGCTTGGGTTTGGGGGGGTCGGGTGTTTTCTCTGTCTCCAGGGTTGCAATGTGCAGCATCCCATCCCTCCTCCCCCACCCTTTGGTGGGGGGGGGGGCTTGGCCTCCTGCTCATTGGCGTCATGCTTTGACACCGCAAACAACGGTGTCATGGACGTTGATTTAACATCTTTTTTCCATCCTTATCCACGCACGAGGGTGGAGACCCACTGCTGATGGCTCCTCCATATGCAGCTGGGAATTCCCTCCCCACCTCTCTTGTGCAGATTGGCCAATCAGGCATGATGTTGACAGGGCCCCTCCCTGAGAATGGGAGTATATAGTAGCCTTGGAGCAACCGATGGTTCATTTGCTTGACTCAATCACAAGGAAGCACACGCTTATCCCACACACAGGTTACCCTCTTCGCTGGGAGATCAGCCACCCTCTTTTGGTATGTTTTTTTGTTCCCTCTACTTGATTTTATTTCACATACACCCCCTCATGTAGTCCCCTTGTGGGAACTCATAGACATTTTGCCACATTATCTTTATTAGGGTTGTCCCGATACCACTTTTTTAGGACCGAGTACAAGTACCGATACTTTTTTTCAAGTACTCGCCGATACCGATTACCGATACTTTTTTTTTAATGTCACGTGACAGTGTTTTATTTTTCATTTTTTTTTTTTTTTTTTTAACAGTGCTTGCTTTTTTTTTGGGGGGGGGAGGGGGTGAACGTTGTATATGTGTGTTATTTTTTTTTTTTTACAATTTTTATTTTTTACAATAATATTTCTTTTATTCTTTATTGTTTTTTTTTTTTTTTTTAATCAGCCCTTTTGGGGGCCTTTGGTGAGATATCAGGGGTCTTAACAGACCGCTGATATCTCCCCCTTGAGACAGAGAAAGAGACAGAGGATAGAGAATCCCCAGTCCCTTTCTCTGCAGCGTCAGCTGCACTGACAATGAATGGAGAGAAGACCGCAGCTTCTCTCCATTCATAAACTGACACATCGTAATCACAGAAGATTACAATGTTTCAGTTATGTGAATGGACAGAGTCAGCTGACTCTATCCATACACAAAGGAAGGAGGAGGGGGAGGACGGAGGAACTGAGGGGGAGAACGGAGGGGACAGATAAGAGCAGAACGGAGGGGACAGATAAGAGCAGAATGGAGGGGACAGATAAGAGCAGAATGGAGGGGACAGATAAGAGCAGAACGGAGGGGACAGATAAGAGCAGAACGGAGGGGATAGATAAGAGCAGAACGGAGGGGACAGCTGAGAGGGACAGAGGAAAGGAGGGGGCATGGAGGAGGATGCAGTGACAGTCAGCTGTGAGTGATCACCGCTGTCTGTCACTAAGGCTGGTGAAAGCCGCTGGGGGAGAATCTTGTAACTCCCCCACGCGCCAATCACAGCTGACAGTCAAGGTATCGGGGGAGGCATCGGGAGCATTTGCCCGAGTACAAGTACTCGGGCAAATGCTCGGTATCGGTGCCGATACCGATACTAGTATCGGTATCGGGACAACCCTAATCTTTATACTTTTACACATTTAATTAATCCCTTTTTGACACATTTTTTCTGAAAAACACTATGCACTTTTCGTGCACACGTAGTCAATTGGATCATGCTGTGACCACGGTGTTGGGCTCCAGGCACTGTTCTCCGTTCTTGGAGGGTTCCCCCGTCTCAACCCCGGGGGAGACATCATGCCTGTTACCCCGTCTTCCTTGGCGGATACCAGACCTGGCCTTGAGGCTGTGTAGTAAGTATCCCAATCTATCTCCACCTTGTTGGGATATAATCCCTCTGTCCTCCCTTATTCTAAGGGCATTATCATTAACCCCTGTACATTTCCTTCCCAGTATGTTACTTCACAACACTCCTGATGAATGGCTGTAATGCCAGGAAACGCGTTGAGTGCCACTAGATGCCAACAGTTACTTGTCTCTATTACATATGTTTTTCAGTCGATTCAATATACCATGTATATTTGCCATGTCTATTTTCTATCTGTATTGCATGCTATGAGCAGCATATTTAGTGTAAGTCTTGTGACTACCTATCTATTTGATACAAAATATCTGATATGTATTCTAGATTATAATAAATAACTCATGTACTGTAACTTCATTTCTATGTTTTTGTTTTCTCCTGACATGGCGTTCCCTCATTTAAAGTCCCTTTCTACCTACCAAATCAGGGATGGAGGCGGCCATGTGTTTTATATAGTGTGTGTGAGATCACGTCCATTTACTGTTGTAGTGGGATGCCTGTGAAACAGGTTAAAATTTACAGGAAAAGTGATTGATGGGGATATATGTTCCTCCACAGATTCTTAGATTTGCAACCTAAGATAATTCCAGCAAAGACTTCAGGGTAAAGAAGGATAGTTCTTTACCCTGTATTGTTAAAGTCCATTCTGGGACTGGTTTTATTGGAAATCTGATAGAGATCCTGGTGGGACAGATCTCCAAGTCCGTGGACCGCAGTTTAATGTTTTCTTTTCAGGTCTTGATTGTAATGGAAATGTGTAAGTTCTGTATATAATTGTATTGTATTTTGTATGTATTGCACACGGCCCTCACTGTGCACACAGCACTAATAATGTTTTCAGTAAATGTTTACATTCTTTCGAGTCCTGATTAGAATTAGCCTGCCTATGTAACGCCTCTTGTTACCATAAACGTACAATTGTAATATTAATGTGATACCTACGTAATCATGTGCATAAAAACCTTCAATTGTGACATAATAAAGCAGAACAGTAATTTGGAAAGATGCTGAGCGTATCTTTTGTGTCTGTTCCCTACTGCAGTAGTTATTATTAATTTGGAACCACTAATCAATATGAGGATAGGAGTTGCCTATCATCAATTTAACCGAGTCAGCATGGCGAGCTTTGCCTTAGGAGGGGATTCCAGGTGACCCTGAGTATCCGAAACGAGGAACTTGAGACGATCCGGGAATTTCTGATAATCAGCTGGCTGAGGTAAGCCTTTTGCTTACATTTGCGTTATCAGACTTCCTTGATCGGTAAGGCATTTTCGGGACAAAGGGTACCTATTTTACTCCCCTTAATCGAACTGTATTGATTGGTGGTTATATGTTATGTTGTCCCTGTCTATTGTCCATTGGAGTGTTATAGATAAGAAAGGGAAGAATAGTGCTGTTCACAGGTATATGTAGTAAATCTGCTAGATAAAGTAGTTTAGAGGCAAGAGGGTATAGGCACACGTAGAGAAGAGAGAAGACTGGCCAGTCATTATGGGCATTAAATTAAGTAAGGGAATGAAGGGTAAGAGACCCTCAAAAATGCCCAGCGCAAGAGGAGCGCTACATATGAACCAAAGGTGCGGTTCCGCCTATACTGAGCCCCTAGATTAATGGTTAAAGTGGACAGGGATCCACAATGGGTAACTGGGTTACCAAGGTCCACAGGGACTAAGAATCATGCAGAGTAAACAGCTAGAGAAACAGCTATCTATGTGAGCAGGATGGATCAAGGGTGACATTAGAACTAGACAGAAAGGGACATTTTCATGTTAAGTTGTGTGATGAATTTGGAGTCAGGCACTATAACTATTAGAGTCAGAAACAGAGAAATGAGAGTTAAAACAGAATACTTTATATGTTGTCAGAGAGGGAAGATGGGATGAGCACTCTGGCTGCCCGTCTGATCATAGAAGCTAGATATAAAAGATATCTGAACAAAATAAAGAAAGTAGAATTTAGACAGGAAAATATTAATGAGAGTTAAAAGAAAGTGAGAGAATGATATGCATGTGTTGTGCACAAATGGGAAAAATGTAAGCGATTTTAGAGACATATTGGTGTATGTGTGTGCAAATGCTGGGACCTTTAGTTCTATTGCTTGTGTGTGTCATGTATGCAGATGTGACCCCCTTCTTTGTGCTCTCCTGAAAGAATGTCCCTGAGAGGTCAGTGATAAGCTGGAAGGACACCATGCCAATTCCAGTTTTTTTAGACAAAACATGTGCCGGGTTAATGAATCTAATGGTAAACAATGTGATCACAATTATTTTGAATCTGTTTTCCAAACATGATAAAATGAAGGTTACATTTAACCGTGTATTACACAAATTGAATATCCTTTGACAGTGGAAACAGTGCATTTAAAAAAGGGAAATTAAGTAATAATGAGTATTCATTTCTAATATGAGTTTAACAATTATATAGATATATTGAAACTGGTTAAGATAACCTTTGGTTGGAAATGAAATCCAGGTTATTGGGGAAATTTGTAATGAATGAGATTAGTTTAGATTAAGATAACAATTTTGTAATTTTACATTTATACAATAAGCCCTTATTGAGAGAAAAAAAAAAAGATTAAGATGAGGTTGTTATTTTGAATAAAGCTGCCATAATATTTAACAAAGCCAAGATGGATGGGATACATAAGAAGTTTTTCTACAAAAATGATATTGTAAGGTTTTTGATGTGCAGTCCATGATGTAAGAGTAATAATAAATAAAATTTAAATATAACAGACCCATCACATCAAGTCCACACACCCTGTTAGGATAGATGCCGCCTGCAGCCAGTTGTTTTATAGTTTTTGATGCTTTCTGGTCCATCATACAGATTGTTGATCCTTTTGTTTTTATTTATTTTTATTTTTGAAATCCAAAGCAGAATGTGTGGATTGTGAAATGATGTGCCCCTTTTTCTTGTAAGTACAGTGGTATAAGCAGAAGAATATTTTGGATTTATGGGCATCTCTGCATGACCGCAGGGTATTGTTATAATTTTTTATAATACTGCCAGGAAGAAGTTGTCTTTTGAAACATGAAACTGGAGTTCTTACACAAATAGCATGATAGAAAACAAGCCATTGTAATATATTTATGGAAGCTGGACCCAGTAATGAAGGGTTCACCCCGATATATCAGAGCTGCAGTTTTTATGCAAAGGTGCTATTAGACAAAGTTAGATATTGTTTTGGTCAAACATTTAATTTTTAATGGTCCGACATTCTGTGCAGCAAATATACAGATAACTGTTTGTCTAATGAAAGGTTTAAAATATGAGTTTGTTTATGTACAAATATAACAATGAAAAATGTGTACATTTGAATCCAGCCACCTTATTGCCTCTATTGGAGGAGGCTGGAGACAAAGGAAGACACGTGTGTTAAATTGATGGTGTAGGAATCAGCTGCTGTGAGCCCCGTGCAGGACACACTCCCTGAAGACCCAGATATTACATTTTTTTGTAGATTTGAGTATGCAGTTTATCACCCAGAAGGATACTCTGTATTCAAAGTCATTGGATCCTTTTTGCCCAGCTCAAGAAGCAGAGCTCCATGTTTTAGCAAAGCCTGTGAGCTATAAAAAGAGTGTATATTTATATAGATAGTCGAGATATAGAGAGCTTTTGGTTCCATTTGAAGGGCCAGAAGTTTGTTTTTACTTCGGCAGGTAAACCAATAAAGCATGCCAAGTTAATTTGATCGGCTGTTTTCAGCCTTCCAGGTTCTTGCTGAGGTAGCCATATTAACTTTCACACATGGAAGCAGACCAGGTGACTAAGGATGCTGCATTTACAGCCCCGGACACTTGATGGGTCTGTGCAACTCTCAGATTCCACCCTAGTTCTGGCCCAGTATAGCTGGGATTAATAATTCAACTTTAAGGACCCCAGAACGAGAAGAACAAGTGGTCCACAGGGGGCAACTTCTTATGAAACAGGACTTTGGAAAAGGTGATCATTTATGTCTGCCAGACACTCTTTTCCCTCCAGCTTGACACATGGACCGTGTCATCAGTCACAAGAAGTTATGGCTGCCTTAGTAAATGAGCGTGGGATAGAGCCAGGGTTCACCACAGTTGTTTTTATAACACACCACTTCTTGTTTTACCTGTTACCAAAGGTGTTACCAAAAGCTGAACATCCCTCCCAGAGATTACAAAAAGGTATATCCAGATGCCCAAGTCAGGATCTTACAAGTATGCATTTTGTCTGTATGGACATGTTTTTTGGATGTCCAGTGGCAAATGCTACTGCAAAGGCCACAGTAAAAAAGTGTTATCAGAAGTAGTTTGTAAGTACAGAGTGCCAGAAAGTACAGAGAGTAACAGAGGAAATCATTTTTAGATGAGAGTCCTTACTAGAAGTTTTGAGGTTTTATTTTTACACCCCCTACTGTCTACAATGTAGTGGAAAAAGTAGAGTAAGAAACTAGAAAACTTTTGCCTGAATGTTTTCTTATATTTTATGAAGCCCCTAAGGGGGATGTTGGACTCTCTCCCTATGGGATTTGGTTTGGGAGTGTGTTACTCACTTGCTTATACTTTGTCTCAGCAGCTGAAGTCCTTCATTCGGATCTCACAGAGAATGCTGATGATCTTTTAAGGTTTTTTACAAACTCATTTATGTGTTTTCTCCCTAATTCCAGATCCTAAAAGTTTGGAAGGATCTAAAACTAAAGCCAGGTGACTTTTGGATTGTTAAGAGACATTTATATATAAGGAAATGTTTGCAGACTCAATACAGCATCTATTTCATGTACAGTTTTTGCAAAACTTGAAGGAAAAGTCACCTGGATCCACACCAGACACTGCAAAAATGACTAAATTAAAGAAATCTCTGTGTTTGATTTGTTTCCCTCTTGTGATCACAGTCTAGGGTACTTTTTGATTCAATTACTTTAATTGTATGGGATATATATATATTTGAAAAGTAGTTTAGCCATGTTGAAGTCATATTTTGTCTTTTGTACGTCTTCCATTTTATGTAGAATTGTCTGTGTTTACATGTGCTGATAAGTCAGCATGCCAACAATTCAGCTAGAAGGCCATTCTGGCCACAGGAGTGTACAGCCAGTACTCTGTAAATATGTCTTATCAATCATTTGTTTTTCACAATGAAAAGTCATTTTGTAATGAAAAAGTTGCTCAGCTATTATTTTCTCCACAATGGAGTTTTTTGCCTCTTTGGCCAGGACTACCTCTACCTAAGCGTGTAGAGGTTCCAGGTTAAAGGTGATAGCAGGTATGGTTAGTGATCAAAATATTGATCAAAAGAGGGGAGACTGTAATGGAAATGTGTAAGTTCTGTATATAATTGTATTGTATTTTGTATGTATTGCACACGGCCCTCACTGTGCACACAGCACTAATAATGTTTTCAGTAAATGTTTACATTCTTTCGAGTCCTGATTAGAATTAGCCTGCCTATGTAACGCCCCTTGTTACCATAAACGTACAATTGTAATATTAATGTGATACCTACGTAATCATGTGCATAAAAACCTTCAATTGCGTCATAATAAAGCAGAACAGTAATTTGGAAAGATGCTGAGCGTATCTTTTGTGTCTGTTCCCTACTGCAGTAGTTATTATTAATTTGGAACCACTAATCAATATGAGGATAGGAGTTGCCTATCATCAATTTAACCGAGTCATGATTAAGGCAGCTGGTCCTAGCTCTCGGAGAGAGAGAGTGTGCCTCCATGTGAGGAGACATCTAGGAGCATGGCTGCTCATCCCTAATGTTGGATATAAAGGATTTGCATTTGTAAGGACATTTACTACAAGACCAAGGACTGGTCAGTCTATGGACACAATAAGGCTCAGTAGAGCAGAAGTTTATTGTTGTTTGATTGCTGGAAAAGCTGGTGGTTTGGGGACCAGTACCTGTAGCAGCAGTGCTGTTGAAGAGTAGCCAGGTGGGCTTGTATTTTCAATTGTGTCTGAATGACGTTTAAACCCCTGCGTGGGATTCCCGAGTGAACTTTTGTTTCATGTTTATCATTTAATAAACGTGGGCTACCAGGTCCTTAACTATAAATGCCTGTCTGATGTGGACTCACTAAATGAAAACGCATCTTCCACTGAGCTAAACAATCCCCCATGCTACACTGTATACTCACATATAAAGAATTACTCTCTAAATAGCCGGTATCACATGCGTATGCCCTGATCCAACTACAGCATTTCCATGCTACCCACTCAGCAACATTCTATGTAATACACAAAGACATATGGCAATACCTCATGACCAATTATGACAAGCATAAAGGGTTGCCTTGGTTCTATGCCCTCCTGCAAAACAAGCATAACTTTACCAAAACTTTCAACATGACTAATTGGGAAAAGGAACTGGGCACAACACATTCACATACAGAATGGAGAGATGCGATTCAAACCTGCTACCGGTATTCCCATTGTACTAATCACTGGGACCTAATGCAAAAAATTCTTCACAGATCTTATCTCACCCTAGTAAGAACGTCTTTAATCTTCCCTTTGGAACCCAACTCCTGTTGGAGACAAATGTGGTGCAAAGGGCAGCATTATTTACATATTATGGGAATGTAAAAATATTTGCAGCTTTTGGTACGCAGTATTTAAACTATTTTCCTTCATAACTGGCTTTATCATTAAACCAAATCCTCAATTAGCCCTTCTTAACCTCACCATAAAGAAAGTACCAACCCAACTCAGGAGCATAATAACTCATATTCTTATTGCGGCCCACCTGACAATTACAGCTAAATGGAAAACTACCTTAGCCCCTAACACTGATTAAGTTGTACAAAGAGTTAAAACACAACATTCTTATGAAAGACACTTTGCTATTCAATCTAACACTTTAAAGGTCTTTAATGCACATTAGTCACAATGAACCTCTAAGTTCCCAGATGATTCTTAATCTTATAAATGGATGCCTTATTTGTTTCCTTTTTTTTTCCCTATGCTATATACAATTTTCATTTTACACTATATAGCAGCTTGCCTACAAAAGACAAGTAATGCATTTACTTTCTTCAGATAAAATATATAACCCACCTGTACATAACCTCTTCAAGGGTCCATGGCATCCACATTGTGAAGTAGGATGCGCGGTCCCTCCAACTGATAGAGAGACACTCAGGTATGTAATTTATTACTGTGTTATATCAATTTTGTCTATTATACTTAGCAATATTGTATTTTTTTCTTATTGAAAATTAATAAAAAGAATTGAAAGGATAAAAAAACCTTCTGCCTTTAAGAAATCAAGAAGTTGACAGCATGTGAGTGTGGCCAAAAAGTTGTCATGGTCAAAATATTTGGTATCATTTCATGGTGTTTGACTTTTGTGACACCTTTCTCCTTTGCATTTCTATATTTTAGACTAAATAGGGCTTAGGGTACACTAAAGAGAACATGGGAAAAATACATACTCCATCATTGCCAGTGAATGCAATAATAACCCTCAGCATTGGTGTCAGTGAAAACAACAATATCCCCCTGCACGCCTCTTAGTGAACACAATAATAACCCCCAGCATTCATGTCAATGAGTACAATAATAACCCCCAGTATTGGTGTCAGTGTCCACAGTACCAACCCCCAGCGTTACTGCTAGTGAATGCAACAATAACCCCTAGTTTAAAGTCCCTAGTAGGACACTGCTATTTTCGGCAACTGGCATATAAACTTCCTTAGCATTGGTTTTTAGCATACTTACCCTAGCTACCACTCCCATGATGCTCCCTCTCCCCCTCTCTGCAACCTCAACCACTTAAGTGAAACTTAACCTGTCAAATTTCTCCCACCTAACATCTATATTCCCAGTGCCGGACAGGGGTTTCATCAACACAGTCCCTACACACAACTATGGCATTGCTGGGCAAAGGGTGCTGTTGTGATTAAGGCTGTGATTAAAAGACATGCCCTTAAAAAACAAAATTGGTGGGACAAAAGAGTAAAGGAGAGAGACTGTCTACACAAAACCAACATTTGGCATCAATGAAGATCACAGACAGAATTTATTGTTTCAAATGCTAGATACCTTACTGTATAATGTAATAGATTCCAATCTCTTCCTTATTCAATATCACTTCCTTGTACTTTAATAGACTGTAAACTCTTTCAGCTGATGTGCATATTTTCAAACAAATCATCTTTTTTCTATTCCACCTTCTGAATCACTTTCTTGAAAAGGGTGTAAGAACTTCCAAGTCCTGAATCACTTATACCCTAATAGAATACAAACTGTTCCCATTTCTGTGTCGCTTTCTTTACCAAAATAGAATTTATTATTTTCATAGTAGACTCTAAGCTCTTTTATTCTTCATTTTATTCTGTAATAGATTGTAAGCTCTTCTAAGCCTTTCCAAATGCTTTAAATCATATAAATACAACAAGTATTTTTTTCAAAGTGTTCTGAAAAATTGTATTACTATTATCAGATTGCCTTAAATAGCAACAAAAAATGTGCTTAAAGTAGATAAATACATAATTATTAAAGCACTGTATTTAATGTATATACTGTTCTGCTTCGCGTTATTGAACTGTTGTTTAACACTAGTCAGACAGCTTAACAATAATTCAGAAGTCAAGAAACGTGAGACATCAGATCTGTATGTATTCTTTATCCCGAATAACTTTGTAAAACTACAACATAAGCATAAACAAAACATATGTGTCAGTACATTAAATATTATACAGCAGCCTCACTCTATCAGTGAGAGTACTCACAGACAATTCCATCATTAGTCCAGGAATGGTTTAAGAGCTCTTCTACATGCAGTCTGTTAGGAGTCTGTCAGGAGCAGTAATGAAATGAAGGAAATACAGTTCCAGGTTAAAGGTTACTGCTTTTTCCTATGAGGAGAATCCTACTTCCTGTCAAGTTCTGGCAAAGTAATAATCATCTCTGAGCACTAGATGGCAACAACATAAACTAACATTACAATATAAACTGTAACAGTACATACACATATTATTATGAACAATATGGGCAGAACACTCCGTCTGGCATAATTTATTATGTCATTACCTAAATAACTACTGCTATGCAGAAAAAAACATATAAACAGGAAAATGGAATCCTAGCTAGTCCGAGATCAAAACTATAATGTCAGTTATAGGTCTGAGATAAATTCTGGCGGTCTCATTTTTACAGTTTTGACCTCCACTTTCTAACCTTGCCATCCCTGCTTGGTAGAGCATTGACAAAAAGTTCTATGGGCCACTCGTTCCTACCCTCTTGGCTGTCCTTCAACAGAACAACATCACCCACTTTTATGTTTGGGCGATCCTCAGTCCATTTCCTACGGCGTTGCAGATTTGACAGATACTCTCTCTTCCATCTTTTCCAAAAGGTGTCTGCCAAGCATTGTACTTGCTTCCATTGTTTTGCATGAACTTGTGTTGTACTTATGGTCCCAGATGGAGCAGACAAAGAGTTCATCTTTTGAGTCAACAACATTGCTGGGGTAAGGACCATAGGTCTATCTGGGTCTGAGGACACAGGAACTATAGGCCTGGCATTCATAATAGCCGAAACCTCTGCCATAAAGGTGCTTAAAGTCTCATGGGTCAAGTGAGCAGGTTTGGTTTGTAGCAACATAGCGTCCAAGATTCGCCTGGCAATACCTATAAGTCTCTCCCAGACACCCCCCATATGTGAGGAGTGCGGAGGATTAAAGACCCATGTACATCCTCTGTCTTGGAGAAAGTCTTGCAATTGTGATTCGCTGTCACAAATGTTAAGATCTTTGCAGGCTCCCACAAAGTTTGTCCCTCTGTCAGAACGGAGCAGTTTTGCTGGGCCACGAATTGAGAAGAATCTCCTCAAGGCATTAATAAAGCTTGATGTTGACATGGCTTCAAGTAGCTCTATGTGTACAGCTCAGGTGGACAAACAAGTGAAAAGGACAGCCCATCGTTTACTGTCCACGCTGCCTCCTCTAGTGCGACGGGTTAAAACAGACCATGGACCAAATACATCTAGGCCCACATTGGTGAAAGGGGGTTGAGCAATTACTCTGTCCTCTGGTAGCTCTGCCATCTTTTGACTTTGTAATTTTCCTCGCAGTTTGCGACAGATAACACATTTGTGTATAACAGCTGATACCAAGCGTTTGCCACCAAGAATCCAGAGACCTGCAGATCTAATTGCACCTTCTGTGATGTGTCGCCCTTGGTGAACTACTTGTTCATGATAGTACCTAACAAGCAGTGTCGCAACATGGTGATCATAAGGTATAATGACAGGCTGTTTCTCTTCTTCTGAAAGTTCAGCAAGAGACAAACGTCCACCTACTCTCAACAACCCATTCTTGTCTAAAAAGGGGCTAAGCCTCCTAAGACGGCTTTGTTTTGGGAATGTCTTTTGTTTTTTGATGCAGTCAATTTCCTTATGGAAATGTTTGTTTTGAACAGAAGAAATTATAACAGACTTTGCCTGAGCAAGTTCTACTAGATTGACCTGTTCATGGAAACTTTCCCACCTCCTGACATGATCGCTATTGGTTTCTCTCCGGAAGGTTTTAGCGACATGGATGAGTCTGGCTAGGGTCTTAATGTGAGTGAAGTGTGGCTTCAGAAGCTTTGGTACTGAAACTCATAATTTCTGATCTGATTTCAGGGTCAGCTTCAGGCTCTATGAGTGAATAAACATTAGCAGTGTCTATCTGCTCACAGTGTGGTTGGTACAGAAAGGATGGGCCTGAGAACCATATAGAGTTCTGAAGGCATGCTGCTTGAGTAGGTCTAGTGGCATAATCTGCAGGGTTTTGCTCTGTAGATACATAGAACCACTGATCTGGGTGTGAAGATAGCCTGATTCTATTCACTCTGTTGGAGACATACAGATGGAACCTCCTAGTGGTGCTGCAAATGTACCCTAGGACAGTCTTGCTGTCAGTGAAGAATTTCACAGCATCAAAGTCAGTGTCTAGTTCATCTGTGATTAGCTCATACATTTCGACTGCAAGTACAGCAGCACACAACTCTAAATGAGGAATCGTGTGGGCTGGTTTAGGGCTTACTTTGGACTTTCCCATGTCAAATCCAACATGACACACATTTTCTGCATCAATTACTTTCAAGTAAGCTACTGCACTTATAGCTGTGGTGGATGCGTCTGAGAAGATGCACAGTTCTTTCCTGCAAGCTGATGATAGAGATAAGGGCACATAACATCTGTCTATCTTTAGGTGCTCTAATGCCCCGTACACACGGTCGGATTTTCCGATGGACAATGTCCGATCGGAGCGTGTTGTCGGAAATTCTGACCGTGTGTGGGTGCCATCGGACATTTTCCATCGGATTTTCCGACACACAAAGTTGGACAGCAGGAGATAAAATTTTCCGACAACAAAATCCGATCGCGTCAATTCCGACCGTGTGTGGCCTGTTCCGACGCACAAAGTGCCACGCATGCTCAGAAGAAATTCCGACACGGGACAGCTCGTTCTGGTAAACTTAGCGTTCGCAATGGATACAGCACTTTCGTCACGCTGCAATGTAAAAAATGGTTTAATACAGCGCACTCTCTTCTTCTTTATAATGTGACAAGAATTAAGTAGTTTTGCTGCTCATATTCACACACACTTCTCACAAAGTTTTATTTGTGTTTTTTTAGTGGGATTCCCTGAATATATTGTTATTAGTTGTCACATCTGACAGTTTTATATTTTTTATGTTTTTTTTTTTTTTTTTGATTTTAAGCCTTTTTTTTTCTTTAATGTTTGGATTTTTTCCAAGGCTGATCTTTGTTCAATGTTATTTTTATTTTTACTCCAGAATATTTTTGTGTGTGTTTTGTGTGTCAAGTTACCCCAACACCATTGATATCTTTTATTATTTAATCTCAAGGAGATTGTTTGTTGTTGGTGACCCTTGTTCATTTCACATTGTATATTTGAAATGTACCTGAATCCTCACAAACAAACTGTCATTTTTGAAGTAAAACATGTAGGAGAGTATAATTCAAAACAAACATCCTTTATTAAGGGATCAGAACCAAACAAAGAGGAAGGCAACACTGGATCAACAGCAGAAATTAGTGAAGCCTGGGACCCCCACGGCAGACATCAATTCTTAAACATCAAAATTGGTGGCCTGAGGAGTCCATATGTAAGGGAGGGCAGTCTGGTCCGGGATTCACAGAGACTCGGATAGCAGCAGATGACATCTGTGTCCGCAGGCTGTGGTACCACAAGAGGCTGCATCTTTTGGCTGACCAGACTGGATCCAGGGCAATCACTCTCTGGTCTTCCTTTCACACTTCCTTCCGGGCTGTGGCTGTGCAGTTGGAGATGTGGCAGGAGGAGGAGTAGGACCTGGAGGAGGAGTAGGACCTGCAAGAGGAGGAGGAGGACCATCCCAAAGCTGTGTGTGAGGTGTAATTTGGCCCCTCACACCTTTCGCCAGAGCCTCAGATATGAGGGCCTCACACATGGCTTTTTGGCCCTCCTCCATCCTCTGCATTTTATATGCTATGAATGCAGCAATGTTCTCCTGCCTGGTGTGTGGTGCTCCCAGGACCTTTGTAGCCCTACAAAAAAATCTGATAGCCGCCTCCTCTAGGGCACTCCTCCTACTGCCACTTTCTCTTTCCAGGGGGGATGGAGGGACCTGCAGATCAGCCAGCCGGCTCGGCCCGGCCACCTCCTGGCTGAGACTTCCCTGTGTATGAAAAAGGGACATAGTTGTAATGTTTTGCATCATCAATCACAATCCTTAATTAGTACTCCCAACTAACATATAGTTCACATCATTGATTGGACAAGCAGAAATATTTAGAGCAATGCTATACCTGGCTCAATCTGGGCTCCTCTACATGTGGCCTGGAAGGCCCAGGTTGGGCGTCAGACGCCTCAGCCGGGGGGGAAGGAAGCGTGGAAGGAAGACTGGAGAGGGATGGCCTGGGTTCAGTCTGGCCTGCCAGAAAGTGCAGCCTGTCGTAGTACAACATCCTGGGGACATAGATGTCACCTGCTGCTCCGGATCTCTGTGAATCCAGGACTTTATTGCGCTCCCTCAGATATGTGCTCCTCAGGCCACCAATGAAAATCTTTAAAAAAGTGATGTCTGCCGTGGGGATCACCTGCTTCACAATTTCACACAATTGCTCCAGTGCTGCCTTCCTCTTTGTTTGGTTCTTGTAATGGGGGTGTTTAATCTCCCACAGACAGGGCAGCTCCCTTAGCATCTCTATGAAGACTGAAATGAAGTCCTTATCTTTCAGTACCATATCCATGTTCACTGCAAGACACAACACAAGACAAAGCCTAATGTCACACCAAACTCTCCTAATCTTGTTACAATATAGGCCTCAATCTATAGAAGCAGTATAGGCCCAACTTTGTCTCTTACCTTCGTTCTTACGATCGCCGCGTCCAATGCTCCTTCCTCCGCTCACAGATCAAACGTAATACGCACGCGTGTTACCCTTTATATACACTGCGCATGCGTGTAACTCCGCCCGCCCCTGACGTTCTTTCTAGTGTATTCCCCACCTCTTTTCGTTCGGCGCAGTGGGGGAAGAGCATAATGGCGGACATACAGCAGGTGCGGGCTAATTGTAGCAACGAGGAGGAGGAGGAGGAAAGGGCGGATCCAGGCACGTCCCGATCCAGAAGGAGACGTTTTAAGGCCACAAATATGTCATTTGGGGAGATGTTGGAGATGGTCGACATCATGAGGAAGTCCGACTATGACGGAAAATATGGGCCTTACCCCAACCCGAACATCCGAAAGGCCAAGATCATGGCAAAAGTGGTCAGGAGTCTTGAGCGGAATTTCGGGGTACGAAGGTCTAAAGATCAGCTCAGGAAGCGGTGGTCGGACCTGAAGTTGAGAGAGCCAGAGCAGTACCGAAAGATCCGGAGAGTGCTGCAAAAAAGTAAGTAGTTGTGCTGTGTTCCTATTCTTTCTGTCTTTATTACGTTCGTTCTGCTCCATATGCTTTTATTAGTTGTAACGTTTCAAAAGGTCAACTTTAATGTTCATGGGCACATTATTCGTTCGTATCAAACATTTTTCTTTCGGCCTCTAGAACACCATTGTTTAGGCCATATGCATTTTCACACATTTTTGGGGGCCTACTTGGATGCCAAATATTTGTTTGTGTAGATGGGTTTGTTACTAGAATGAAATGCAAACTAGATTGTGTGTAAGGAGAGGACACTGAGCAGCTGTTTTCACATCTGGACACTGGAGCACTAGTGTGGGACTCAAGAACACCATTTTTATTAGGGGGCCCACACAGGTGCTGCAGTGTATACTATAGGGGGGTCTCCATCTGTGAAGCTTGTACTAAACAGGTAAAGTATTGCAGCTTGACAAAGGGCAATAAAAAATATACATCTTGGAACTCTGCTAAAATAGACAATTGTACCCCACTTCCAAGCAATGTTTCCTATTTCTATAGTTCTGCCATCAAATATCTGTGTGCTAAGTATACCATTTTTGTTTTACATAGGGGATAAAAGACTCGGAGGACACCCCTCATCCCAGGAGACCAGAGACCCCCCCCTCTGGAAGAAGGGGAAATACCTCCAACCCAAGAAGCTGAGCAGGAGGAAGAAGAAGACGTGGTGGAGATTGGCACCACAACAGGTGAGTGTCTGCGACCACAGACTCAGGTAAAAGAGATGGCTGGTGGCAGATTTTTGAGACCTTTTTTTTATTCTTTATCTCTTTTTAGGTGATCGTGATCCAGAACGCTTTACATCTGAAAGTGCCCAGATACTGATCGGGGAGATCATGGGGTGTAATCTCCAATTGCAAAACATCCAGCAACAAATCAGTGATGTTATTAAACAAAATAATAACATCATTGATGTTTTGGGGCGAATTTAAACCCCACAAAATCACCTGTTTTATCGTACCAAACTTTTTTAAATGTTTAGAAAAGCCAAATTTGGAGGATGCACACAGTGTGCCAACATGTGCTATCTGCCATCACGGGAGATCAATGGACGCGTTTTGGGGGTGCAACCCCTTCCTCAATTATAAAGTAGCGTTGAGGAAGGGCTTGCTCCCCCCAAACACGTCCCTTGATCCCCCCTGATGGCAGATAGCACATGTTGACATTCGTAAATTGGTGTGCATCTTCCAAATTTGGCTTTTCCAGGGGTGATTTCCCCCCATCTGAACGCTATATCAAACCCAGTTCCTAAATACTGATGTCTGATATAGCCTTCAGGTTTTACCTAATGTGAACTTTGTAAGTTCAAGTTTTTTGGCTTTCTTGTTGGTTTTACACAGGCCTGTTTTATCTGAAATGGATATTTTGATTTTTCATAATGCTACTGCAAACATTGTTATACAACAAACATGTTGGTTTGTTTTAAAAACCTTTGGGAAATGCACATGTGATTGTGCAGGTATAAAAAAGTGCCTTACTCAAGAATGTGTGGATTATTGTCTCAACACTACAACACTTTTGGGGTGATGTAATTGTTGTTTTATGCAAAAATGGGGGTTATTTCCTAAGGGCAAATCCTCTTTGCACTACAAGTGCAGTTTCAGTGCAGTTGCAAGTGCACTTGTAGTGAAATGTGTTTTTGCATTTAGGAAGTACCAGCCAACACTGTTTTTTATAAGGTTACCCAATCATGACATTTTCTGCACTCAACACATTTCTGTCAGGGTCAGCTAAAACAAACACAAGCAGTAAATGTCCACCAAGAATTTCTTTTGGTTGTTTTTTATTTGAAAAAGGTGTCACAGATTGTCTGGCATATTGATAGCCCCCCTACCCGCAAAGAACTCCAGGTAGCGTAACCGGACATCACGGGCATTCAGGGAGGGCAAGCCAGGACGGCCACTTTCAAGCGCCGTCAATGTTGATGGATTAGGGATTCCGGCCTCAGGCCCAACTGAGCCAGCATAGTTGGCTGAATGTTTTCTTAAAAAATTATGGAGAACACAGCAGGCAAGTATTATATGGTTCAGTTTATACTCCGCCATATGGATGGGTGTCATAAATAATCGGAACCGGCTGGCCAGGATTCCAAATGTGTTCTCCACCACTCTTCGGGCTCTGGCCAGCCGGTAATTAAAAACCCTCTGTTCCGGGGTGAGGGTCCTCATCGGGAATGGCCGCATCAGGTGGTCCCCCAGCGCAAATGTTTCATCAGCAACGAACACAAATGGGAGACCTTCAACATTGTCCTCTGGAGGTGGCAAGTCCAAGCTGCCATTCTGGAGTCGCCTGTAGAACTCCGTCTGGGCGATCACTCCACCATCGGACATCCTTCCCCACGTCCACATACAAGAACTCGTAATTAGCCGACACCACCGCCAACATCACTATACTATTAAACCCCTTGTAATTATAATAGTACGACCCCAAGTTGGGTGGTGGGACGATGTGGATGTGTTTCCCATCAATTGCCCCTCCGCAGTTAGGAAAGTCCCACCGCTGGGCAAAGTGAGAGGCCACAGTCTGCCATTCCTGTGGCGTTGAAGGAAACTGTTGAGGAAAAAAAATAAACCTTACTATTTTTTCACAGAAACATGGCAAGCAGATTAGACACAAACATTATGGGGCAACCTCCAGATAGCATTTACTAAGGGGAATTTAACAAGGCCAAAGTATAAGGTACACCTATCATATTCCCCCTCCCCCCCTCTCATGGGCCATTTCTAACATTATAGGGGGGGGAATTCTTGGACAGGTAACCCTCTTCACTTCATTGAGAGATGAATGCCTAAATACAGGGTATTACTTTGAACAGCCCCTCCTTAGTTACACTATTGGCAGACCACTGGACAGGTAAGAAGTGTCATAATACAAAGATATAAATACACACTGTACACATTTGAGGACATTTGAACATTCTGCCATTACCTATCAAGATAATAATAGGATACAAAAACTTTAAACAGTACCATTGGAAAGTATACAGGCAGGCCCTTGCACTACATGCTTTGGGGAATTCATCCATAAATCTGACCAGTAAAGAGATGGGTATAGTGTGTATGGGTTTGGCAAAGTCAGCAGATAGATGATTGAGGATAGATAGAGAATTGGGATCAGCTGACTTAGCAGTTGGGGGGGGAGGGTTAAAAAAAATTTGGGGACACCACAGAAAAAAGCCTCTGGCACTTTGCCTGAATTTAAATCAAAAATAACATTTCCAAACATTTTAGGGGGTGTTTGGGGTAAAGCACTACTATGGAGCTGATAAAATACATTGTTAAGTGACTACATGAGGTGAATATAGGGCAGGAGACACCATGCTGGAGAGGTTATTGAAGGGCAAATATGTATGAAGGACCTAAAATAATAATTACATAAAAATCCAGCATGCATGAGAACAAAGGGGACATTCACAGCATATTCCAATCATGGTAATTAGGGAATGAGGAAAGAAATACAATATATTAGCAAACATTCAATACAATAAAATGTGATATTAAAGGATAAAAATCTTACCTTCATATACTCCTTCTGCAGGACCTGGATGATAGCAGAACAGGTCTCTGGGATAATGATCCCCAGAGCCTGGGGGGAGATGCCTGTCGAGAACTTCAAGTCCTGTAGACTTCTCCCTGTGGCCAAATACCGCAAGGTAGCGACCAACCTCTGCTCCGGAGTGATGGCTTGCCTCATGCAGGTATCCTGCCTGCTAATATAGGGGGTCAGCGAAGCCAACAGACGGTGAAACACGGGGTCCGTCATCCTGAGAAAGTTCCTGAAATCATCAGGATTATTCTCACGGATCTCACGGAGCAAAGGCATATGACAGAACTGGTCACGCTGAAGCAACCAATTCTTGGTCCATGAACTCCTCCCCACCCTGTTCATGGACTGGACTTGTGTCAAGGTCAGGACCCCAACACCAAGCCCCCGCACAGCACGAACTCTACGAGGAGTACGCATACGAAACATGGCTAGAAAACGGTCGACTGCTCAGAACGAAGTAACAGAACGCACTGAAGAACAGCAAGGCCTGTGAAGAGTGACCTGAAAAACAGCAACGAGCAGGCAAGATCACACA
Source organism: Aquarana catesbeiana (assembly GCF_042186555.1). Classification (NCBI taxonomy): domain Eukaryota; kingdom Metazoa; phylum Chordata; class Amphibia; order Anura; family Ranidae; genus Aquarana; species Aquarana catesbeiana. The sequence goes on from NC_133325.1 coordinate 346,500,711, forward strand.
GAAAACTCCGATACGAACTGACTGCACGCACTGAAGAGCAGATACAAACCCACAAGCACAAACTGAACGTCAGAAAACGATCTGAAAGCCACGAGTCTGAAAAAGCGCGAATCGTCTCTCACCAAACTTTTACTAACACGAGATTAGCAAAAGGAGCCCAAAGGGTGCCGCGCTTGGTTCTGAACCGGCCCTTTCTAGTCTCGTCGTACGTGGTTTACGTCACCGCGTTGTTGGCGATCGGAAATTCCGACAACTTTGTGCGACCGTGTGTAGGCAAAACAAGTTTGAGCCAACATCCGTCAGAAAAAATCCTAGGATTTTGTTGTCGGAATGTCCGAACAAAGTCCGACCGTGTGTACGGGGCATAAGGCTTGCAAGGATTCTGTCCATTGAACCCACTCGCTTAGTCTCTCCTGTGGAAGCAATGCATCCCATTCACTTTTCCCAGATGACAGTTCTCGAACTAAGACCTTGCCTTTTATTGTCACAGGTGATACAAACCCTAGGGGGTCATAGAGGCTACTTACGGTAGATAGAATGCCTCTACGTGTAAAAGGCTTTTCCCTTGAGGAAACTCTGAAGACAAAACTATCTGTTTCTAGATCCCAACTTAGGCCTAGGCTTTTCTGCAGGGAAGGGTGTCTGTACCTAGGCAAAGATCTTTAAGGTCCTTAGCTCTGTCTGCTACAGGGAAGGCTTCCATTACTTTTTGGCTGTTGGAAGCGATTTTATGAAGACGCAGGTTGGATTCTGACAGCATTTGCTTTGCTTTACTGAGGATGGAAATTGCCTCTTCAGGTGTGCTAGCAGAAGCGAGTCCATCATCTACATAAAAATGCCTTAATACGAAGTGTTTGGCTTCTTGTCCATAGCACTCTGCATTTTTCTGGGCAGCCTTTTACATGCAGTATATAGCGACAGCAGGAGAGGGGCTATTACCAAATACGTGCACTTTCATTCTGTACTCGACAATTTCTTTGTCTATGTCATTGTCTTTGTACCAGAGAAAACGTAAAAAGTCTCTGTGGTCTTCTCTGACGAGAAAGTAATAAAACATTTGGTGCACATCTGCTGTGAAAGCAACGGGCTCTTTTCTGAAGCGCATGAGGACACCTAGCAAGGTATTGTTTAGGTCAGGGCCACTCAACAGTACGTCATTTAAAGAGACTCCGTTATACTCTGCGCTGGAATCAAACACTATTCTGATTTGGTCAAGTTTGTGTGGATGGTAAACACCGAACATTGGTAGATACCAGTGTTCCCTGTCTGTTTCAAGTGGTCCTGCAACTTCAGCGTGATCATTGTCTAGCATCCCTTTAATGAATTCAGTGAAATCTCTTTTCACTTCTGGCTTCCTCTGCAGAGTTTTGCTGAGTGAATGCAAACGCTTCATGGCTTGTTCCCTGTTACTAGGTAAAACACGTCTGGGTGTGCGAAAGGCAAGAGGGGCCACCCAACTGTGATTGTCATCCTGGTAAGCCTCTCTATCCATAATCTGCAAGAAGGTCTGATCCTCTATAGAGAGGGCCTGTTTATCATCATCTTTAGTTTTCTGGAACACTGTAATCCCTAGATTGTCTGTCTCAATGTTGGAATTGACTTCTTCTTTACCATATAGAGTAGAGGAGTCACAGTGTTGTGTCGACCTGCCAAAGCTTTCCTTGACAAAGAAGCTGTTGTGGCAGGGACTGAGAAGGGATGTGCGTCCATTTGTTAACACAGATGTCTTCAAAGTGGTAATATTGTCTGGCTGGTGCACTGTCCCCAGGCAAACTTCTCCAACAATTACCCACCCCAGGTCCAGTCTCTGTGCATAGGGGGCATTATAAGGTCCATTGATTTGCTGGCGCACCTTGTGAACCCTATAGGATGTCTCTCCCAAGAAGTAGAAGGATAGATACATCTGGCTCAACAGCTGGGATAAGGTGAGTAATTGAGCGGAGATGAGGGTGGTGATGGGCTACTTCTGGAGAGGGAATCACAGTTTTGTCGTCAGGTATCATGCCACACTCTATTAGGGTAGGAAGTGGAAACTGCACTTTCTTATTGAAGGATTCAATGGTAAAGTCAGAAGCTCTTCTCCCTGTGGTTTCAATTGTCCCCGCACATGTCCTTAGAGTGTATGGAACTGCACTTGCCTTAAGATTAAAGATATCAAAGAAGTCTGACTTTGCAAGGGATCTGTTGCTCTGTTCATCTAGCACTGCATACATTTTCACTGCCCTTTCTCTCTTGCCAGTGGGATACACAGTCACTAAACAGATTTTAGAGCATGAACGTGCACTCTTGCCTTGTCCACATACTTCAGTGCGATTAGACATTACTGAGGAGAGTGGGGTCTCTTGTTGCTCCCTGCCCTGATCTTTCCTGGGTTCTACAGTCTCTAGTGGGGCAGGAGCAGGGCCTGGGTGCAAAGCTGCAATATGTCTCTCACTGCCACATTCTGTACATTCTACTGGTATTTTGCAGTCTTTAGCAACATGATAAGTAGATCCGCAACACTTGAAACAGATACCGTTCTGTTTAAGGAAGGACATCCGCTCTGCAATAGGTTTGCTTCTAAAGCCTTTGCATTTCTTTAGTGGATGTGTTTTTTTGTGTATTGGGCAATGTCTATCAGGGTTTTCTATGGTGTGTACCTTGTGGGTGCTTTGATAGTCTGTGACTTCTGAAGGTACAGCTGTTTTGTGTGTAGATACAGAGGTCTTACCGTGAGGTCTGTGAGGTTTCTCAGGTCTGTGCGATTGATTGCCACTGGTGGTGAAGGTGAAACTGGGATCACTTCGGATTTTTGCATGCTGATGGACAAACTTTGAAAACACAGAGAAAGGGGGGAAAGCGACTCCATAATCTTCTTTGAATTTACCTCCCACAGACATCCACTTGTCTTGCAGATTTGAGGGTAGTTTCTCTACTATGGAATTAGTGCCTCTAGCTGTATCTAGGTATGAAAGTCCTGGCAAGTAGCCATCCTCTTTGGCGTATTCTATCTCTAGTAGAAGATCACTTAGTTCTTGTAACCACACGTTGTCTCTGTAGCCCACCTTGGGAAAGACTTCAAGTTTTTTCAACAGTGCTCCTTCTATTACCTCTGGGGATCCATACGTTTCTTCTAGTCTTTTCCAGGTCATGTTGAGTCCTGCTGCAGGGTTGAACAGGTTTGCTCTTCTCATCCTCTTAGCATGCTCTGCTGACTCGGTTGCCATTTTATCATTAAATGAAGCATTTCTGCTGGTGAAAAGTTCAGATCTTCAGTGGCATTCAGAAACGAAGATTTCCATGCCCAATAGTTCTCAGGACAGTCATCAAATTGGAGAAAGCCTGAGCTTACCATTTCTTTGCGGATGAGATATTTGGTGACATCCACTGCACATTGTTGTTCGCACATGTAATCTATAGGTTGAGGTGATGGGAACACTTGTTTTTTGTTCTTAGGGGTTTCTGGTGCTTCATTCTTGATTTGCTGGCAGCCGCTGACCTCATGTGGTTGATTGGGCCTGCTCAGGGGGCTTATTGATTTCGGCCTGAATTCCTTTGCTTCAGGTTTAAGAGACTGTTCCTTTGCATGCGCAGTAGTAAGGTTCTGCATGTACTCACTTGTACGATCTGCAGAGAATAGAGGTTTTCCTGGAACCTCTGAGTCTTTATATGATTTTTCACTTCCAGAATGACTTGTTTCCATGTAGGCAGCGGCCTCTGCTTCCGCAGCTGCAGCAGCAGTCTGTCGCTGCAGGATGAGCAATTTTGATTCTAATTCCACTTCTTCTTGTGTGATGGCAGCTTTCTTTGCTGCTAACTCCTGCATCATCATGGCTTCTTTTTCTGCATACTGTAGCTGGATGCGGGCGGCTTCTGCCTTGGCACGAGCTTTAACTGCTGAGGACATCTTGCTAGCCTGTGAAGATCTGGACACCTGCGATTGTGCATCGTCTTGCTGGGCACTGGGAATGTTCTCCCTGCCTTGTTGTGTCGGAGGTAGCATGTCATCAGCCTGGTACTTTGTTCCTGATCTGAGACTCATGCTGCAGTAATGGCATCTCAGTTTATTCCTGACTGCCATGTGGTTGTCTTTTTACTGTTCTGCTTCGCGTTATTGAACTGTTGTATAACACTAGTCAGACAGCTTAACAATAATTCAGAAGTCAAGAAACGTGAGACATCAGATCTGTATGTATTCTTTATCCTGAATAACTTTGTAAAACTACAACATAAGCATAAACAAAACATATGTGTCAGTACATTAAATATTATACAGCAGCCTCACTCTATCAGTGAGAGTACTCACAGACAATTCCATCATTAGTCCAGGAATGGTTTAAGAGCTCTTCTACATGCAGTCTGTTAGGAGTCTGTCAGGAGCAGTAATGAAATGAAGGAAATACAGTTCCAGGTTAAAGGCTACTGCCTTTTACTATGAGGAGAATCCTACTTCCTGTCAAGTTCTGGCAAAGTAATAACCATCTCTGACCACTAGATGGCAACAACATAAACTAACATTACAGTATAAACTGTAACAGTACATAGCACATATTATTATGAACAATATGGGCAGAACATATACTGTTCATGAAGTAACCATGTATGCATGCATACAGTACTAAATAAATGTCATCACTATGAGATCACTTTTGATACATTGACAAGTTGTGTATAGCATGGGTACCTCCATCACGGCTGAATGTGTATCATCACATCCAGTAGGAAACCAATCATCAATTATTCACTGCTTCTAAGAGGCTTCTGAGTCTGCAATAAATAAAAGGTATCTAAATAACTGTCAAAACCCCAAAAAAACATAAAAATTACTTGGTTGGTAGTCAGGATAAACAGATGTAAAAACTCTTGCTACACAATACACCCATGCAAGGGCCATGTTTACCCACATGGGGATGCAAAGTTGTTCTGTGCACTTCCATGCAGGCAGTCCCATTGATGCCACTTGGGACACAGCAGCGGCATGGAAAGCTGTTGCTCTCAATTTAACAAATGTGCTGGTTCATGGACTCAAATGCACACTGTCTGTGTTCAGGGCTGTGCATACATTGTAGTGCACCCCATGTGAATGAGGCCTTAGAGTAATTGTTGGTTACATAGTTACATAGTTACATAGTAGGCGAGGTTGAAAAAAGACACAAGTCCATCAAGTCCAACCTATGTGTGATTATGTGTCAGTATTACATTGTATATCCCTGTATGTTGCGTTCATTTAGGTGCTTATCTAATAGTTTTTTGAAACTATTGATGCTCCCCGCTGAGACCACCGCCTGTGGAAGGGAATTCCACATCCTTGCAGCTCTTACAGTAAAGGACCCTCTACATAGTTTAAGGTTAAACCTCTTTTCTTCTAATTTTAATGAGTGGCCACGAGTCTTGTTAAACTCTCTTCTGCGAAAAAGTTTTATTTCTATTGTAGGGTCACCAGTACGGTATTTGTATATTGAAATCATATCCCCTCTCAAGCGTCTCTTCTCCAGAGAGAATAAGTTCAGTGCTCGCAACCTTTCCTCATAACTAAGATCCTCCAGACCCTTTATTAGCTTTGTTGCCCTTCTTTGTACTCGCTCCATTTCCAGTACATCCTTCCTGAGGACTGGTGCCCAGAACTGGACAGCATACTCTAGGTGAGGCCGGACCAGAGTCTTGTAGAGTGGGAGAATTATCGTTTTTTCTCTGGAGTTGATCCCCTTTTTAATGCCAGAACCCTGGGGAACCCCACTACCCACCCCTGACCATTCTGAGTACTCCCCATTTATCCCCACCCTCTGAACTTGCCCTTGTAGCCAGTTTTCAATCCATGTACTCACCCTATGGTCCATGTCAACGGACCTTATTTTGTACAGTAAACATTTATGGGGAACTGTGTCAAATGCTTTTGCAAAATCCAGATACACCACGTCTACGGGCCTTCCTTTATCTAGATGGCAACTCACCTCCTCATAGAAGGTTAGTAGATTGGTTTGGCAAGAACGATTCTTCATGAATCCATGCTGATTACTACTAATGATACCAATCTCATTACTAAAATCTTGTATATAGTCCCTTATCATCCCCTCCAAGAGTTTACATACTATTGATGTTGGGCTAACTGGTCTGTAATTCCCAGGGATGTATTTTGGGCCCTTTTTAAATATTTATAATTATGGTGCTACATTGGCTTTTTTCCAATCAGCTGGTACCATTCCAGTCAGTAGACTGTCTGTAAAAATTAGGAACAATGGTCTGGCAATCACTTGACTGAGTTCCCTAAGTACCCTCGGATGCAAGCCATCAGGTCCCGGTGATTTATTAATGTTAAGTTTCTCAAGTCTAATTTTAATTCTGTCCTCTGTTAACCATGGAGGTGCTTCCTGTGTTGTGTCATGAGGATAAACACTGCAGTTTTGGTTACTGAAGCCCCCCGATTCACTCGTGAAGACTGAGGAGAAGAATAAATTCAATACCTTCGCCATCTCCCCATCCTTTGTAACCAGATGTCCTTCCTCATTCTTTATGGGGCCAATATGGTCAGTCTCCCTTTTTTACTGTTTACATACTTAAAGAAATTCTTGGGATTTTTTTTGCTCTCCTCCACTATGTGTCTTTCATGTTCTATCTTAGCCGTCCTAATTGCACCCTTACATTTCTTGTTGCATTCTTTATAAAGTCTGAATGCTGAGGATGATCCCTCAACCTTGTATTTTTTGAAGGCCTTCTCCTTTGCTTTTATATGCATTTTTACATTGGAGTTAAGCCATCCAGGGCTTTTGTTCCCCTTTTAAATTTATTACCCAATGGGATACATTGGGTAATGCCCTTATTTAATATACTCTTAAAGCAAAGCCATTTCTCCTCTGTATTCTTTGTTCCTAATATTTTATCCCAATGTATGCCTTTTAACGAGGTTTGTAGTTTAGGGAAGTTGGCTCTTTTGAAATTCAGTGTCTTTGTATTCCCTTTATGTTTCCTATTTGTGTGATTTATACTGAAACTAATTGACCTGTGATCACTGTTACCTAAATTGCCCTGTATTTCCACATCCGTGATCAGGTCTGTATTGTTGGTAATCAGTAGATCCAGTAATGTTTTATTTCTAGTTCGTGCGTCTACCATCTGACCCATAAAATTGTCCTGCAAGACATTAAGGAACTGGCGAGCCTTAAATGAATGCGCGGTTCCCTCCGCCCAGTCTATGTCTGGATAATTAAAATCCCCCATTATGATAACACTTCCCATTCTCGCTGCTAATCCAAATTGTGATAGGAGATCTGTATCCACTTCCTCCCTCAGGTTAGGGGGCCTATAGCATACTCCCAGTATTATTTTCCCCTTAGCTTCATCCCTTTGGAGCTCTACCCATAAGGATTCCACCTCCTCCCTAGCTCCCTCAGTGATGTCATCTCTCACATTCACTTGTACATTATTCTTGATATATAGGCATACCCCTCCCCCTTTTTTACCCTCTCTATCCTTGCGGTAAAGGGTATACCCTTGAATGTTTGCCAGCTAATCATGAGAGCTGTTGAACCAGGTCTCTGAAATTCCCACAAAATCCAAATCCTCCTCGTACAACAGTATCTCTAGTTCACCCATCTTGTCCGCCATGCTCCTGGCATTGGTGAACATGCCACATAGTTTAGACCGGTCGCATATTGTCCTCGTATTAGGTGTTTCGAGATTGCAACTAGGACTAGGCTACTATACTTACCTTGTGTTTTTGTGCTTTGGTCAACCTACCACTAATGCCCCCAATACTACTCTCTGGAATATCTTTCATGCTGACTATCTCTACCTCTGGACCCTAGTGATTTTGTGATAATTATAAACTTCTGAAAGTCACCTTTTCTCTACTTCTTTTTATGATTAATCCACATATACTTTTGAGACATCTGGGCATTGAAACCCATGACCAGAAGGGTTCAGTGCCAGCTGCCAGGTCTTGGGACACTGAATTATAGAATTATAAAAAAGGAATATTCTGAAATAGTAGAAAGTCCAAACGTCTCCTAAAATCATGAATTGTCAAAAGCATCTGATCATTGTCACTGACATCTGTCCAATGACCAAAGACTGTGACTTGCATATTTTCAATTATACATACTCAATGTCAATCATCCCTAAGACATCATAAGACAGTTCTATCCTACGCTTGGTGTCTGATCTTCCATATTGCAGTTTTTGTCTTTGAATTAGGCCCCATTGACTAACTATGGACAAGTAGCTCTACATGTACTTCCAAAGAAATTGACAACAATCAACAGTATATCCAGATTATTATTATTATTATTTTCTTTTATATGACAAATATTGTTTTCCACGGTGACATGAAAGCCTGCTTTCTGAGCCTTACTCTGTTTAGTGAACGAACAGTAAATATTGTAAGCAGCAACAATATCTTTGTATTGTTTATTCTTTTAAGGGAAAATGCTCACATTACAGCAATAATTCACACGGAATTTTAACTAGAATGTCCTCATTACACAGCATGAGCTTTTGATGAATTGCCACTTTGACAAAGACATACCATTTTCATGCTACTATTGAAAAAAATCTGTTGCTGCCATAGAAAAAAGACAGATGTCCACCGAGTTCAACTAAAATATTGTTTATAATATGTTATATGTCGAATATTATTTTACCGCTCTGCAGCCCTTTGCGAGCAAACTACCTTTTGCAATAGCCAAATATTTAAAATTTTGACTCATCAGTCCAGAGCACCTTCTACCAGGGCCACTGATAAGGCAATACAATCGGTCCTATTGTATTGGGCTCAGGCCCGTCAGCTAATAAGGGGGCCCAGTTCAGCTTTGCTGTTCAATTCTGCCTGAATGAATAACTGGATTTTAATAAATGACACCCCTGCTCCTACTTGCTTACCGGGGCTTAAATTACATTTAAAGCAGGGGAGGGACTTTTTTTCATTTTCGGGGCATAGGTGGATAAAGTCAGTTCCACTTTTCTGCTGCACCTTTTTGTAGGTGAGGTTGGGGGGACCTCATCGGGAAGGCTGTATGGGGCCCCATGATTTCTAACAGCGGCGTTGCCTGCTGCTGTTTTTGTTTACTCCAGTTCCTATGTTTTCATGCATAGGACATAGAAACATGGCTAAGTGACTTAACTATACATGAAAACATAGGAACTGGGGTGAAGAAAAATGGCAGTAGGCGCAGGAGCAAAAGGCAGTTTGCTCACAAAGGACTACAAAGTGGTACAATAATGAGTGTCTACAGGCAACTTTGAAGTATTATGAAGGTTCCCTGTTAGTTTGGAACAGAATTTCTGCAAACGGAGTTGGAGATTTGATCAGGATCAATGGTGTCCTCAATGCTGAGAAATACAGGCAGATACTTATCCATCATGCCATACCATCAAGGAGGTGTCTGATTGGCCCCAAATTTATTCTGATAACAATCCCTGCAGCCAGTGTCCTTTTTTTACAAGGTAAAGGCATAATGTGGCATAATGTGCTAGTATGCATCGCATACAGGCACATTAAGTTAAAATTACCTTAAAACGAAGCCCTCCCGATTTGAGATCTCAGAGGTGCAGCGGGCTCCCATTTTGCTTCCGGGTTCGCAGACTCCATCGCTTTGACTGGCCAGAGCCATAATGACATCACTCATGCGCACGCGGCGGGAGCTTCCGATTACAGCACAGGGCTCAAAAGGAACGGCATGACTGGCCGTTCCTTCAGAGCTCATGTGCCAGTGACGTCACTGGCTGCATTTAATGTAAATATTCCTTAAACGGTGCCCATTGAGGAGATATTTACACTAATTATAGGTAAGCCTTATTATATATTATATTATATTAGTAATGTGTGGAACTTTACTTCCACTTTAAGAACTATAGATGGGACAAACACCCCTCTGTTCGGTTCGCACCAGAACTCCCACACAGAGAAAAAGTTCTGAACCAAATGGCGAACCCTAATAAAGTCTATGGGACCCAAACTTGAAAAATCATTTTAAAGGCTTATATGCAAGTAATTGGCCATAAAAACATGTATCAGTGCCAAAATTTTTTTTTTAAAAGATCATTTTTACAGGAGCAGTGATTTTAATGATGCTTAAAGTGCAATAATAAAAATGAAAAACTCCTTTAAATTTAGTGCCTGGGGGTCCCCTTAGTCTGCCTGTAAAGTGGTGCATCTGTACCGTGTATAGAACATGCTGCAGAAAAAAGATTCTAAAGAAAAAAAAATCAATTAAATGAATTTAAATTGCCAGCCCCTTACCTATATAAGAACTGTCAAATGGCAAGCCAGGCATTCGGTAGTTTGCTTTAGTTAGAGCGATATTTATTTTCTTTTTTGGGTCCGACGGCGGGGGCAGAATTTTTTTATTTATTTATTTTTTAATAAAGTTGTTGTCAAAAACTGTTTGTGTTTTTATTACTTTTTGACACTTTTTTTGGTGAATGGGTAGGGGTACTATGTACCTCGTACTCATTTGCATAGGGGGTCTGGGGGCCCCCCTTGTGAAAGAGGCCTTCCAGATTTATGATAATCCCCCTGCCCACAGACCCCCTGCCCACAGCCCAGGGTTGTGGGGATGAGGCCCTTGTCCCCATTATCATGGGGACAAGGTGCTCTGAGGCGGGGGGGCAGAGACCCTCCTGCCCCAAAGCACCCACCCCCCATGTTGAGGGCATGTTATCTGGTAAGGTTCAGGAGGGGGGGCGCTTACTTATCCCCCTTTTGCTGGTCTGCCAGGCTGCGTGCTTGGAAAAGGATTTGGTTTGGCTTTTTTTATTTTGGCTTTTTTTTTAATCTTTTTTTATTGCACTCATCCCATTGATAGCTAATGACTCATTGGTTGTTAAAGACTCCTTAACAACCAGCTATTCACTGCTCCCTGATTGGGCGAAGCTGCATTGCAGAACACTCAGTGCCCCACTGAATGCCCTGCAAATTCAGGTGTTCGCTGAACAGGTGATGTTCCCCAACTCTATTAAGAACTATCTGTCAGAAACCATGAATCAGACTGAGACATAAGTGCAGTAGAAATCTCACTAGTTTAATAGTAAAAGGTAAACAGAGCAAACGTAGTCAAAACATAGCCAGAGTTCGGCAACCAGAACGGATAGTCAGACAAGCCAGGACGTCAGGAACCCAAGGATCAGTATACTTCAGGACAAGCCAGGAAATCAGGGAACCAGAGAATCAACATTGTGGAACAGCAAGCAGCATCAGGAACCACGTCAATCAAGCCTTTCACAGGTACACAGGAGAGAGTCTGATATGTTGACCAGGCGAAGGCAGAGAGGATCTGGACTGAACAGCCTAAGTAGCCAGCTGGAGTGAGGAGCAGGATATCATCACCAGGTGAGTCACTGTGGAAAGATTACAGCTGGCAACCAACAGCTGACCTACCTGCTCTGAGAAGGAAGGGCTGAGCCAGCCCTAACACTATCTTCAGTATAAGGAAGAACAAGGAGTCCTGGAAGAGATGGTTTGGCTCCCACAGAGCTCTGATCTCAACATCATGAACTTACAAGAATTGAAGAATTGATGCTGTTTTGAAGACAAAGGGTGGTCATACCAAATATGGATTTGAATTGGATTTCTCTTCTGTTCATTTACTTTCCATTTTGTTAATTGATAGAAATAAACTATTAAATACTTCTATTTCTGAAAGCATTCTTTTTTTTTTCAAAAAGATTTTATTTTGATTTTCAAAGTGTACAAAAAGTATATTATACAGCCGATTTTGTAAACATTTTTACAGAGGTAAAAGAACATCGGTATATACTTATGTTAATCTGAGGGATATACATAGATATATAGGATGTGAGGGCTGAATATCAGAAAATAAACAGATCAAAACATTCCAATAGTTGACAAGTATGAGTAGATACCTGGATGGATCTGTTTATAGGATATTCCTAGTGGTTTCTAAATACTAACAAATAGTAACAAAGGCAAAGGAAAAGGGGACCAGGGAGGGGGAGGGGAGGAAAGTAGGGAGGGGATAAAGGGATAAAAGGGGGGGCATACAGATGATGAAAATGCAATTGTCTAGAAACACTCATCAGTATTGGATAGCAGGTTGTACTTTACTGATGATCTTGTGAGGCAGGGAAAGCAATCTAAGGTCTTTTTGGTGAGAGGTGCCCTTTAGATGGGGAAGTCGCCTCTTTTGGGATTGGAGGATAAGAGTCGAAGTAAGAGAATGAGAATTGGCTAAAGTTTGCTATTTCCTCCTGTGAGAGAGATGAGAGCATGAAGGGATGCCATTTGGAGTAGAAGCGGGCTTTAAACTTTTCCTGTTTGAAATCCGTGTTTATGCGTTCCTTGAGAAGGAGATGTAGAAGCTCTCGTTTGATGTGAGTGATGTTTGGGCTAAGAGGGGAGATCCATTGTTTCAAGATGGTTCTTCTTGCAATTAGAAGACAAATCAGAGACCACTCTTTGTGGGGGGGGGTTCTTTGAGATTCCTGCGTGACAAGTATTTGTGGTGGTTTGGGACCAGGGCAACAGCATTGGATCCCAGTGACCAAAGATGAGGAGTAGCGGGTCCTTTTGTAGTTTTAATAGGGTTACCTCAAATATGTATGAAAATACCTGGTCCCAGAAGATAGAGATGTAGGAACAGTTCCAGAAGCGATGAGTCAGGGATGGTTTCGGTAGATTGCAGAGGGGGCAGAAGGCTTTGCTTTGGTCTGATTTAGAAGATAAAAAAGGCATGTATGCTCCGTGAACTATTTTTAGTTGCGTTTCCCTCCAGATTTCGTTGGGTGTTATTTTCTGTACGTTGTTGAGGCCTTGAAGAATTTTTTCCACTAGGTTCAGGTCGGGGAAGTCTTTGCGCCAGTTTTCAACAGAGGAGGAAGAAAGAGGGAGAGAAGTCTTATGTAGGAGGGGTTTGTATATGTACGAGATTTTGTAGGAGCCATCCAGGATCATTTGATCTGTGATGTTGGGTTGAAATCTTTTGCTGTATTGTTTACATGTATCCTTTAGAAAACTGATGCATTGGTCATAATGGAAGGCATGGGTTCTGGGTAGTGAAAAGGTTTCCGCTATGTTTGAAAAGGGTAGTGGCCACCCCGTTGCTGTGTTGCAGAGGGTAGAGAATTTTGTGAGGCCTTTTTGCTCCCAGATTGTGAAGGGTTTATGTTCCATGCCTGGTGGGAAGTAGGGATGAGCCGAACACCCCCCGGTTCGGTTCGCACCAGAACCTGCGAACGGACCGAAAATTTGCACGAACGTTAGAACCCCATTGACGTCTATGGGACTCTAACGTTCAAAATCAAAAGTGCTCATTTTAAAAGCTAATTTGCATGGTATTGTCCTAAAAAGGGTTTGGGGACCCGGGTCCTGCCCCAGGGGACATGTATCAATGCAAAAAAACCTTTTAAAAACAGCTGTTTTTTCGGGAGCAGTGATTTTAATGATGCTTAAAGTAAAAAAAAGGAAGTGAAATATTCCTTTAAATATCGTACCTGGGGGTGTCTATAGTATGACTGTAAAGTGGCGCATGTTTCCTGTGCTTAGAACAGTCCCTGCACAAAATGTCATTTTTAAAGGAAAAAAGTCATTTAAAACTGCTTGCGGCTTTAATGTAATATCGGGTCCTGGCAATATGGATGAAAATCAGTGAGACAAACGACATGGGTACCCCCCAGTCCATTACCAGGCCTTTTGGGTCTTGTATGGATACCCTTTCATGACTAAGCCTATTTTTGAAATTTGGTGTTTACAAGTTAAAATCCGTATTTTTTGCTAGAAAATTACTTAGAGTTCCCAAACATTATATATATTTTTTTAGCAGAGAATCTAGAGAATAAAATGGCGATTGTTACAATAATTTTTATCACATGGTATTTGTGCAGCGGTGTTTTAAATGCAAATTTTTGGAAAAGGGACACTTTCATGAATTTTAAAAAATCCAAACAGTAAAGTTACCCCAATTTTTTTGTATAATGTGAAAGATGATGTTACGCCGAGTAAATAGATACCAAACATGTCACCCTTTATAATTGCACGCACTCGTGGAATGGCGACAAACTACGGTACCTATGAATTTCCATAGGTGATGCTTTAAAAATTTTTTACGGTTACCAGGTTTGAGTTACAGAGGAGGTCTAGGGCTAGAATTATTTCTCTCGCTCGGACGATCGCGGCGATACCTCACATGTGTGATTTGAACACCGTTTACATATGCGGGCGCAACTTCCGTATGCGTTTTCTTCACTGCGCGAGCTCGCGGGGACAGGGGCACTTTAAAATTTTTTTTTTTTTAATTTATTTTATTTATTTTTTTACTTTATAAATTGTGTTTTAAAAAAAAATTTTTTTTTTTTTTACTTTTATTGCTGTCACAAGGAATGTAAACATCCCTTGTGACAGTAATAGGTGGTGACAGGTACTCTTTATGGAGAGATCGGGGGTCTAAAAGACCCCCCATCCCTCATTTACACTTCAAAGTATTCAGATCGCCAAAAACGGCGATTCTGAATACTGTGTACTTTTTTAAATTCGGCGCCATTGGCAGCCGAGTAAACGGGAAGTGACGTCATGGCGTTGCTTCCGAGTTTACAACGAGAAGGCTGGAACGAAGCCGCCCACAGCTTCGTTCCAGCCCGCCCCCAGCCGCCGAAGGCACAGGATCAGACACCGGGCCTCCCGATCGCACGGCAGGAGGCAGCGGGAGGGGGGGATGTCCTCTGGTATAACAACCGAGCGGCTTTTAGCCGCATCGGTTGTTATACTCGGGTAGCCGATCGCCCGCTGTAAACAATGGTACCGGGATGATGCCTGCAGCTGCGGGCATCATCCCGGTATAACCCCGGAAAGCCGAGTACGCATATCTGCGTACAGTCGGCGGGAAGGGGTTAAGGGGAACCCCGCACCCAAATTAAAAAAGGAAACAACAGTATACAGGCTCTGTACTCTGAACAGCAGTATACAGGCGGTGCAAACAAGATAGGGACTGTAGGTTTGTTGTTAAGTAGAATCTGTTTGTAATTTTGAACTGGTACATTTTTAACGTGTTTAGCTCCAGCCAAAAAATCTATTTTAAGCTTTTTGGAAAACATAGCGAAGGGTTATCACCCCTGTGACATTTGTTTTGCTGCCTGTGCTCCTCTTCAGAAGATTTCACCTCACTTTTTGTCCCAATGACAAATGTTTTTTGAAAATTTGGGTATTTTTGTGAAACAAGGATTGGTGATAAAGCATCAGTGGAAAGGAGAAATGTTTTTCCCATATTAACTCTTACAGGAGAGAATTTCCCTTCCTAGAAGTAGATTTCATCTTACTTCCTGTTGTCTCCTTCTGTTTGCAAGTAGGAGTCATTTGTAAGTTGGATGTTTGAAAAATTGGGCCTTAGGCACTGGTGCCACAACACTGCAACCCCTCACAGATACTCTAGTTGGAACATAGGAACGAGCCCTGCTGCAAAGCATTGCATCAAAAATTGTAATTACACGCCCCTGTTAGACAGGGGCTGAAAAATTGGACTTAGGCACTGGTGCTGGTGCCACAACACTGCAACCCCTCACAGATACTCTAGTTGGAAAGCAGGAACGAGCACTGCTGCAAAGTATTGCATCAAAAATTGTAATTACACGTCCCTGTTAAACAGGGGCTGAAAAATTGGGCCTTAGGCACTGGTGGCGGCGCCCAGAACCAAAAATGTTCTTACAAGCTATCAGCGTGACCATTGAGGAGGAAGAGGATAATTACTCAAGATAGTTACTCAGCATCAGCATAGGCAGTCTTTGAAGGGATCTGAGATTTTAAAAAAAATTATTCGGTTACATCAGCATCAGGTGCTTGGTAGCTGGTGGTGATCCAAGACTGATTCATTTTTATGAAGGTCAGTCGATCGACAGAGTCGGTGGACAGACGCACCCTGTGATCGGTTACAAAGCCTCCAGCAGCAATGAATGTGCGTTCCGAAAGAATGCTGGACGCAGGACAGGCCAGTAGCTCAATTGCATACTGTGCAAGCTCTGGCCAGTGATCCATCCTCAAGACCCAGTAACCCAGAGGATTTTTGGTGGGAAAGGTGTCCAAGTGAGATCTAGCCCCTAGGTATTCCTGCACCATGTAAAACAGACGCTGGCGATGGTTGCTGGAACCGATCATACCTTGGGACTGCGGACCAAAAAATTGTCTGAACGCATCGGTCAGACGGCCACCTTCTCCACCGCTCCTTCTTTGACTGACCGAAGCCTCAGCAACACGTTGTCCAGAAACAGGAGTTTGTAACCTCCCAGTCTCTGGGAACGCATTGCACAGACCTTTCTGCAAGGCCTCCTGAAGATGTTTCATTCTCTGCTCCCTTCTGCAATGGCAAGATAAGATCCGCAACCTTACCCTTGTAACGTGGATCAAGGAGGGTTGCCAGCCAGTATTGGTCCTTCTCCTTGATACCACGAATACGAGGATCCTTACACAGGCTTTGCAGGATCAGGGAGGCCATGCAGCGTAGGTTTGCTGAGGCATTCGGTCCGGAGTCCTCTGGGTCACTAAGGACGACATGGTCCGCAGCCACCTCCTCCCAGCCACGTACAAGTCCATGTGTTTTTTGGGACTGATCCCTTAAAGACTGCTGCTGGTACTGAGTGCCAGGCTCCACCTCCATACTGACACAATCCTCCTCCTCCTCATCGTCCTCTTCCTGTGTGATCAGCGGGCACGCAGGAACACTGTCTGTATAAAGGGGGCCTTGAGAGCTAAGGAAGTCCTCCTCTTCCTCCCTCTGTTCTGCCTCAAGTGCCCTGTCCATTATTCCACGCAGCGTGTGCTCCAACAGGTGGACAAGGGGGACAGTGTCAATGATGCATGCACTGTCACTGCTCACCATCCTCGTGGCCTCCTCAAATGGTGACAGGACAGTACATGCATCCCTGATCATGGCCCACTGGCGTGGGGAAAAAAAACAAGCTCCCCTGACCCTGTCCTGGTGCCATAGTCGCACAGGTACTCATTGATGGCCCTCTGCTGCGTGTGCAGCCGCTGCAGCATGGCCAACGTTGAGTTCCACCTGGTGGGCATGTCACAGATTAGGCGGTTCTTGGGCAGGTTAAACTCCTTTTGGAGGTCTGCCAGCCCAGCACTGGCATTATATGACCGGCGAAATGCACACAGACTTTCCTGGCCTGCCTCAGGACATCCTGTAAACTCGGGTACCTGCCCAAGAACCGCTGCACCACCAAGTTAAGGACGTGAGCCAAACAGGGCACATGGGTCATTTGTCCCTGTCGGAGGGCAGAGAGGAGGTTGGTGCCATTGTTGCAAACCACCATTCCTGCCTTAAGTTGGCGTGGCGTCAACCACCTCTGAACCTGCCCCTGCAGAGCTGACAGAACCTCTGCCCCAGTGTGGCTCCTGTCCCTCAAGCACACCAGCTCAAGCACCTCATGGCATCTTTTGGCCTGCATACTTGCGTAGCCCCTTGAACGGCTACGGAGCACCGCTGGTTCCGAGGACAAAGCACAGGAAGAGGCCATGGAGGAAGAAGAAGAGGAGGGGGTGGAGGAGAGAGTTGTGTCACAATCATTAGTAGTGGCGTTTTGGAGGTGTGGTGGTGGAACAACCTCCAACACTACTGCACCTTGTCCTGCATCCTTCCCAGCTGCCAGCAGAGTCACCCAATGCTCGGTGAAATTTAGGTAACGTCCCTGTCCATGCCTGCTGGACCATGAATCAGCGGTAATATGCACCTTACCGCTGACCGCCCTGTCCAGCGAGGCCAAGACATTGCCTTCCACATGCCGGTAGAGAGCCGGAATCGCCTTCCGTGAGAAAAAGTGGCATTTGGGTACCTGCCACTGAAGAACCGCACATTCCACAAACTCACGGAAGGGGGCAGAATCTACCAACTGAAAAGGCAGCAGTTGAAGTGCTAGCAATTTTGCCAAGCTAGCATTCAACCGCTGGGCATGTGGATGGCTGGGAGCGAACTTCTTTCGGCGGTGCAGTAGCTGGGGCAGGGAAATTTGCCTGGTACAATCTGACGTCGGTGTACCAAAAGCAGATTGCCCACAAGTACTTGGCTGTGACACACCTAATTCTACACCTTCATTCCTCTTAGTGCAGGTCTCAGAGAGGACTGAAGGTATAGTGGGGTTGGAGATCTCAGCTGATGAGGAGCAAGGAGAGGTCCTCTTTGTTCTTTGGTGTGGGTCTTTTAGATACACTTGCCAACGAACTGCATGGCAGGTCAACATATGTCTGGTCAAGCATGTGGTGCCCAAGCGGGAGATGTTTTGGCCACGCGAGATACGCTTGAGACATATGTTGCAAATAGCAGCGGTGCGCTCAGATGCAGTCATCTCAAAAAAGGCCCACACCAAAGAACTTTTGGAATAACGCGCAGAGACAGCAGTGCCCTGCACATGCAGAGCTTTGGGGTGTGATGCAGTCAGTGTGCTGCCCTTAGGCTGGCCCCTGGAGGGGATCCTGCCTCGTTGGTGATGTGCCTCCTCCTCCTCCTCCTCTCTCCTATCAGGCACCCACGTTGAGTCAGTGACCTCATCATCCCCTCCTTCCTCATCACTGGAGCAAACCTGGCAGTATGCTGCAGAAGGGGGAGCATGACTGCCAGATTGCTGTCCTTCTTGGGCACCCCCTCTGTCCGTGCTCACGTTACTGCCTTCATCTAGCTCAGTATCATCATCAGAGCCTTCTAAACGCTGGGCATCCTCCTGGAGCATGTACCCAACACTGTGGTCAAACAGTTGGAGGGACTCCTCAGGAGGACATGGTGGGGCTAGGGAAGGAGTCACTGATGCATTGAGCCGAGGGAAGAGGCCGCGTTGGCAGCTGCTTTGCCAGACAAAGTACCCTGAGCATGGGTGAGAGAGGATGAGGAGGATGAGGACGGCTTGGTCATCCACTCGACCAAGTCTTCCGCATGTTGCGACTCAACACGTCCAGCTGCCGAAAAAAAGGTCAAGCGTGTCCCGCGGCCACGTGCTGATGAGGATGCACAGTCTCCACGACCAGCACTGTTGCCTCTAGACACAGAACCTGCTTGCCCTCTTTTATTGGCTTGTGACTGTCTGCCTCTCCTTGTTGGCCTTCCTGACATACTAATGGCCTGTAGCTGCACTAAGCTGGGATATATATATATATATATATATATATATATATATATATATATATACTGATACTGCAATCAACTGCCTGCCTGTAGTATGAGAACACCACCAACCTTCTACAGGTATCTTTAGCTGAACACTGTGCAGAGCTCGCAAAAAACTAACTTGTAGCTTATTTAGCTGCCTGTGGTAGTGATAGGATCAGGAAAACACCACCAACCTTCTACAGGTAGCTTTAGGTGAACACTGTGCAGTGCTCGCAAAAAACTAACTTGTAGCTTATTTAGCTGCCTGCGGTAGTGATAGGATCAGAAAAACACCACCAACCTTCGACAGGTAGCTTTAGGTGAACACTGTGCAGAGCTCGCAAAAAACTAACTTGTAGCTTATTTAGCTGCCTGTGGTAGTGATAGGATCAGGAAAACACCACCAACCTTCTACAGGTAGGGTAGCTTTAGGTGAACACTGTGCAGAGCTCGCAAAACACTAACTTGTAGCTTATTTAGCTGCCTGTGGTAGTGATAGGATCAGGAAAACACCACCAACCTTCGATAGGTAGCTTTAGGTGAACACTGTGCAGAGCTCGCAAAAAACTAACTTGTAGCTTATTTAGCTGCCTGCGGTAGTGATAGGATCAGGAAAACACCACCAACCTTCTACAGGTAGCTTTAGCTGAACACTGTGCAAGGCTTGCACTACACTAACTTGTAGTTTTAGCTGAACACTGTGAGGAGGATGCACTACACTAACTTGTAGCTTTAGCTGAACACTGTTCAGAGGACGCACTACACTAACTTGTAGCTTTAGCTGAACACTGTGCAGAGGTCGCACTACACTAACTTGTAGTTTTAGCTGAACACTGTTCAGAAGACGCACTACACTAACTTGTAGCTTTAGCTGAACACTGTGCAGAGGTCGCACTACACTAACTTGTAGTTTTAGCTGAACACTGTGAGGATGACGCACTACACTAACTTGTAGCTTTAGCTGAACACTGTGCAGAGGTCGCACTACACTAACTTGTAGTTTTAGCTGAACACTGTAAGGAGGACGCACTACACCAACTTGTAGCTTTAGCTGAACACTGTGAGGAGGACACACTACCCTAACTTGTAGCTTTAGCTGAACACTGTGCAGAGGTCACACTAAACTGACTTGTAGCTTTAGCTGAACACTGTGAGGAGGACGCACTACCTAACTTGTAGCTTTAGCTGAACACTGTGCAGAGGTCACACTAAACTAACTTGTAGCTTTAGCTGAAGACTGTGAGGAGGACGCACTACCCTAACTTGTAGCTTTAGCTGAACACTGTGCAGAGGTCACACTAAACTAACTTGTAGCTTTAGCTGAAGACTGTGAGGAGGACGCACTACACTAACTTGTAGCTTTAGCTGAACACTGTTCAGAGGACGCACTACACTAACTTGTAGCTTTAGCTGAACACTGTGAGGAGGACGCACTACACTAACTTGTAGCTTTAGCTGAACACTGTGCAGAGGTTGCACTACACTAACTTGTAGTTTTAGCTGAACTCTGTGAGGAGGACGCACTACACTAACTTGTAGCTTTAGCTGAACACTGTGCAGAGGTCGCACTACACTAACTTGTAGTTTTAGCTGAACACTGTGAGGAGGACGCACTACACTAACTTGTAGCTTTAGCTGAACACTGTGCAGAGGTCGCACTACACTAAATTGTAGTTTTAGCTGAACACTGTGAGGAGGACGCACTACACTAACTTGTAGTTTTAGCTAAACACTGTGCAGAGGTCGCACTACACTAACTTGTAGTTTTAGCTGAACACTGTGAGGAGGACGCATTACACTAACTTGTAGCTTTAGCTGAACACTGTGCAGAGGTCGCACTAAACTAACTTGTAGTTTTAGCTGAACACTGTGAGGAGGACGCACTACACTAACTTGTAGCTGTAGCTGAACACTGTGCAGAGGTTGCACCACACTAACTTGTAGTTTTAGCTGAACACTGTGAGGAGGATGCACTACACTAACTTGTAGCTTTAGCTGAACACTGTGCAGAGGTCGCACTACACTAACTTGTAGTTTTAGCTGAACACTGCAAGGAGGACGCACTACACCAACTTGTAGCTTTAGCTGAACACTGTGAGGAGGACGCACTACCCTAAGTTGTAGCTTTAGCTGAGCACTGTGCAGAGGTCACACTAAACTAACTTGTAGCTTTAAACTGAACACTGTGAGGAGGACGCACTACACTAACTGTAAATAGTCTAGCTGCCTGAGTGTGGTACTAATAGGATCAAAAGAACACCAGCAATTTTCTTCAGGTAGCTGTAAATACTGTAATAAGACAAGCCTGCCTGTCAGTAGGAAGATAACAGGAATGGATGTAGCTAAACTGAATACAGTGTATATATATATATATATATATATATATATATATATATATATATACAACACCTGGGATGCATATATATACACACAATACACTGTAAGTGCAGCTAACTCACTGACTGTCCTGCCTAATCTAGCTAACTCAAATGAAATGACACTGTCTCTCTGTCTATCTAAGCACGCTGGAACACACTACACAGGGCCGCCGTGCAGGCGGCCTTATATAGTGTGGGGCGTGTTCTAAACCCCCTGAGCCATAATTGGCCAAAGCCACCCTGGCTTTGGTCAATTACAGCTCTCTCTACTGACGGCGCTGTGATTGGCCAAGCATGCGGGTCATAGTGCATGCTTGGCCAATCATCAGCCAGCAATGCACTGCGATGCCGCAGTGAATTATGGGCCGTGACGTGCCACACGAATTTGGCGCGAACGGCCCATAACGTTCGCAATTTGGCAAACGATCGAACAGCCAATGTTCGAGTCAAACATGGGTTTGACTCGAACGCGAAGCTCATCCCTAGTGGGAAGAGTGGGTTCCCCTGAATTGGGAGGTGGCTTGATATGAAGAGGGATACCTTAAGCAGTTTCCTGGCTTCTCTCCATGCTATTGCTGTATCTCTGAATAGGAGGTTGTGTTGATAAAGAGGGGGAACAAACTTCCATTTGCAGTGGAGAAGGGCTACTAAGGAGTACGGATGAGCCATGCCAGATTCCACAGAGAAGTTAGAGTATCGTGAGGACTGTGTTGTCCAATCTAGACTAGTTCTGAGTAAACATGCTAAATTATAGACTCTAATATGAGGGAGACTGATGCCCCCTTCGTGCCTGGGAAGATATAGTTTTTTGAAAGCTATACACGGTCTTTTGTTTTGCCATAGAACTTTTGATATGATTGAATTGAGAGATTTCAAGTCCTTATGATGGAGAAGTAGTGGAATAGTTTGCATTGGGTATAATAATCTGGCAACACTGACCATTTTTATCAGGTGGCATCTTCCCAGGAGCGAGAGAGGCAGATCCATCCAGGTAGTTAATTCTTGAATTATTTTTGAAAACAGCGGAGGGTAGTTGAGGTGATATAGTGAAGAGGGAAGTTTCCCTATTTTGATTCCCAGATAGGTGATATGTGAGTTTGCGACAGGAAAGATGGAGTGCTGGGCCCAAAATGGTTTAGAGAGGGTGCCTATGGGAAGGATTTCGCTTTTACTGTAATTGATGCGGAGGCCGGAGCATAAGCGGAATTCATATCTGATGGGGGATTGGCTGAAAAAATAAGAACGTCATCCGCAAAGAGGGATGTGCGTAGGTCGAGTGTGCCAACTTTTATGCCATGTAAGGGAGCTGTTAAAGTTAGGTATCTGGAAAGGGGTTCTAGGGCAATGTTGAAAAGGAGTGGGGATTGAGGACATCCTTGGCGTGTACCCTTATGAAGGCGGAACTCATCCGAGAGGAGGCCTGCTACCACTAATCTAGCTCCCGGGGCGGTGTACATGGCTTTAATGAGATGTTGGAAAGGGCCACTGAATCCCAACGCTGACATGGTCATGGATAGCCAGTCAAAGCTAACATTATCGAAGGCTTTCTCCGCGTCTAATGTGATAATGGCATGATCTATGTCTGGGTGTTGGTTAGCATGTTCCAAGGCCAGCATTACTTTGCATATATTGAGGGTGGCGGTTCTGCCTTTCACAAAGCCAAATTGAGTGGAGTGAATCAGTGAGGGGATGATATCTGCTAGCCAAGTGGCTACATTCTTGGATAGAATTTTCACATCTAAATTGAGGAGTGAGATGGGTCTGTATGAGCCCGGGTCCTGGGGGTCTTTGCCCTTCTTGGATAATAGTTGTATAATGGCCTGGTTCCCCGAATGGAGGTATGTGCCACCTGACCAGATACCATTGTATACTTGGAGGAGAGTAGGTTCTACGAGGGTATGTAGGGTTTTGTAAAATTCGCTGGTGAATCCGTTGGGGCCTGGGGCCCTGGAGAGGGTAAGGTTACGGATGGTGAACGATATTTCCGGGAGGGAAATAGGGGCATTAAGGGCCTCTAGTTGTGATGGAGAAATTTTGGGTACGTTTATTTTCTCGATGAAGGAGCGTGCTGTTTGGTTATCTATGGGATCTGGGGCGTATAGTGATGAATAGAATTTAAGCATAACCTTGTTAATTTGCTGTGGAGTGGAGTGGAGGTTGCCCTTGGTGTCTCAGAGGGATGTGATATGCGTCGGGCGGTAAGGACCTTTACAGAGCCTGGCCAGGAGTTTGCCTGCTTTGTTCCCAAACTTGTGGAAGGTGGCATCTAGGTGGGCTTTTTTGTGAGTTTGAGGGTGTTTACCCATGTATCAAAGTCTCTTTTTGCTGCCTGCCATTCATTTCTGGCATCTTGGGAGTCTTTAGTGTAAATGGAGCATTGGGCCTGGTGCAGGCGTGCGCTGGCTGCTTTGTATTTAGTTAAAGTGTTGTGTTTAAAGGAGGTGGCATAGGAAATGATTCGGCCCCTTAGGTATGCTTTGCCGGCATCCCAGAAGAGGTTCAGATCATTTATGTGGGGAGCATAGTTTGAGGAGCATTCCGTCCAAGAGGTGCTCATGTATTGTTGAAAGGAAATCGCCAAATATTGGGGTGTGGAGGTAAGTCCAGATTGTCAAGTGTCACCTCTATCGAGGCATGGTCAGAGATGGTTATGTCGGGGATGTCAGCGCTGTGGAGCATGGGGAGGAGGTTGTCTGAGCCAAAGAGGTAGTCTATCCTTGTGAAGACATTGTGTGGGTTGGAGTAGAAGGTAAATTCTCTGTCTGCTGGGTGAGAGACGCCATAGATCCTGTAGGTGGATGGCATCCATAATGGTTGCAAAGTATGAGGGAGCGGAGGGGTCGGAACCAGATTTGGGGCATTTGGGAGATGACCTATCATCTGTCTGATGGAGGCTATCGTTGAAGTCTCCTCCAACTATATGGGGGAGATGGGTGTTGTCGAGTAGCCAGGAGGATAGTTCAGTGTAAAATTGTTTGCCTGAGCTGTTGGGGGCGTAAACATTTGTTATCACTAGCTCCTTGGAGCCTATGTGAACATGTGCTGTGATGAGGCGTCCCTGTTTGACAGTGTTCACAGACAAAACTGTGCAGGGGAGGTTTTTGTGTATCAGCAGGAGGACGCCTGCTTTGTGTCCAAGTGTGTCTGAGCCTAATACTGTGCCCACCCAAAGCTTCTTCATGCGATGAAAGTCTGGGGTTTGTAAGTGGGATTCATGCAGTACAGATTTATCAGTTTTGATCCGTTTGAGATGTCGGAGAATTTTCATTCTCTTATGGGGGGATCTGAGTCCTTTTACATTCCAGGAAACTATTTTCTTATTGGGGGGTCTTGGGGGGGATATGAGCAGATGTGTTAGATTTGTCTCTATGTAGGTGGTGGGGTAAAGTCACAATTGTGCCAAAGAGTAGGGTGTCATTGCCCTGATGGTATTCTGGATTAGAGATGTATGGAGGTATGTATGAGCCCCAGAGGAGTGGAGGAGGGGAGGAGGAGGTGTCATGAGAGGGTTTACCCGTTGGTGGCGCTATGCCTTGGTATCTTTCTACCTTGTGCCCTGACCTGTTATCCCATATCCCGTAAACCTGTAAACCTGTATCTCCTGTATCTGAACCTGAGCCTGCTCCTGAGCCTGTATCCGATCCCATCCTAAATTCCGTCCCTCCTGTGTTCCTATTCCCTTGTATCCATATCCCATCCATTATCTCCCTCTCCTATCCTGCCCTTGTTCAGTTGCTGATCCCCTGTGTATGACCCTGGCCTGGCTTACGCGTTTGATTTTGGTACTTCCCTTTGGCTGTATATATTATCTGTTGTCTGTGGGTTTCTGTTGGTTGGTTGAGCACTATTTGTATTTGGGGTGTTTGTTTATTTATATCACTTATCTTAAATAAACATTATTCTTATTTCACTTTACATGCATTTTGGTTTCCTCTTTGCAGTCCACACAATCTGGTCACACCTGTTCATGACAGTATACCAAGGCCATCTCTGACCAGAAGTGGCTGCACAGGGGAACCATCTCGGTTCTGTTTCACCTTGCTGGGATGAATTCAGATATAATTGTTTATTATGCTCTGCTGGCAACAGAGAGTTCTGAATATCTCCGCCAGACATTGGAAGGGTGGTCCAGTGATCAGCTGCTGGAGATTATCCGATTAGCTCACTCTGTGGTCAATCAGGGCAGTATACGGTTTGAGGATGTTCAGCCTTTGATTGGAATGTGTACAGAGCTGGCTCTGCCTTGCATCCCAAAGGGCCATGATGACTTTTCTCCCCCTTCAGCATTAACCAGGTTGCGTCCTTAGTATGGCTGTTGGAGGATGACTCTGCATCCTTTTTTGAGCATTATTCGGTTTGTCCCAAACAGTTGTTGAAAGATTGTATAGATGAAGTGCAGTTGCTGGCCAGACAGAGGGAATGTGAGCCCACTTTTGTGCTACCTGTACTTCAGGCATGGTCAGACCTGTTATGCCCAGCTTCTGTCAGCCCTCCACAAACCAGACCTGCTACTAAACACCTGCCTGCTCAGATGTCTTTTCTCCCATCACCCCTGGCAACCTCAGCTGCAGTCCAATATACCCTGCTCCCCACCAAGTATCAATGCCCTGTTTCTACTTCCTGCACCTATCCTGCCTTTAACCCACCTGCCTCTTCTCTAATACCTGCAACTTCCCCACAAGAACTTCCTCTGGCCGCTGTTCCCCCTTCCTTGCCATATCCCAGCCCTTCCTTTCAGTATGCCTCACCTCCTGTCTACAGTCCTACAGCCACCTACAGATCTCCAGCAGTTAAGCCAAAGAAGAAATGGAAGTTCTTCCCCACTCACACAATCCTGCCAGTAACCCAACTTGCTTCCACACCAACCAACCTGTTCCAGCCTGCGTTCATGCCAGTTGAACTTGATGACCCACCTAAACCTGCCAATCCAGTGCCTGCTATCCAGCCCGAGGTACCTACCTTCCAGTCTGATGTGCCCGCTTTCCAATCTGATGTCTTGATGCCTGCCTTCCAGCCCAGAGTCTCGGTGCCTGCCTTCCAGCCTGATCTGCCTGCCTTCCAGTCTGATGTGCCTACCTTCCAGTCTGATGTGTCCACTTTCCAGTCTGATGTACCCGCTTTCCAGTCTGATGTCTTGATGCCTGCCTTCCAGCCCAAAGTCTCGGTGCCTGCCTTCCAGTCTGATGTGCCTGCCTTCCAGTCTGATGTGTCCACTTTTCAGTCTGATGTACCCGCTTTCCAGTCTGATGTCTCGGTGCCTGCCTTCCAGCCCAAAGTCTTGGTGCCTGCCTTCCAACCTGATGTGCCTACCTTCCAGCCTGATGTGTCTTCCTTCCAGTCTGATGTGCCCGCTTCCCAGTCTGATGTTTTGATGCCTGCCTTCCAGCCCAAAGTCTTGGTGCCTGCCTTCCAGTCTGATGTGCCTACCCTCCAGTCTGATGTGTCCACTTTCCAGTCTGATGTACCCGCTTTCCAGTCTGTAGTCGCGGTGCCTGCCTTCCAGCCTGATATATCTACCTTCCAGCCTGATGTGCCCACTTTCCAGCCTTATGTCTCGATGCCTGCCTTTCAGTCTGATGTGCCCACTTGCCAGTCGGTGCCCGCTTTCCAGTCTGATGTGCCTGCCTTCCAGCCTGGTGTCTCAGTGCCTGCCTTCCAGCCTGATGTCTCGGTTCCTGCCCTCCAGCCGTATGTCTCGGTGCCTGCCTTCCAGCTTGATGTCTCTGCCTTCCAGTCTGATATGCCCGCTTCTCAGTCTGATGTCTCGATGCCTGCCTTACAGCCGGATGTCTCTGCCTTCCAGCCGGATGTCGCTGCCTTCCAGCTTGATGTCTCTGCCTTCCAGCTTGATGTCTCTGTCTTCCAGTCTGATGTGCCCACCTTCCAGTCTGATGTACCCGCTCTCCAGTCTAATGTGCCTGCTTTCCAGTCTGATGTCCTGATGCCTGCCTTCCAGCCTGATGTCTCGGCGCCTACCTCCCAGCTTGATGTCTTTGCCTCACAGTCTGATGTGCCCGCTGTCCAGTCTGTCCTGATGTCTGCCTTCCAGCCCGAAGTCTCGGTGCCCGCTTTCCAGTCTGATGCGCCTGCTATCCAGTCTGATGTACCTGCCTTCCAGCCGGATGTCCCGATGCCTGCCTTCCAGCCAGATGTCCCGATGCCTGCCTTCCAGCCGGATGTCCCGATGCCTGCCTTCCAGCCAGATGTACCAATGCCTGCCTTCCAGCCGGATGTCCCGATGCCTGCCTTCCAACCGGATGTCCCGATGCCTGCCTTCCAGCCGGATGTCTCGACGCCTGCCTTCCAGCCGGATGTCTCGACGCCTGCCTTCCAGCCAGATGTCTCGACGCCTGCCTTCCAGCCAGATGTCTCGATGCCTGCCTTCCAGCCAGATGTCTCGACACCTGCCTTCCAGCCGGATGTCTCAGCCTTCCAGTCTGATGTACCCGCTCTCCAGTCTAATGTGCCTGCTTCCCAGTCTGATGCCTTGATGCCTGCCTTCCAGCCTGAAGTCTCGCCTGATGTCTCGGTGTCTGCATTTCCACCTGATGTCTCGATGCCTGCCTTCCAGTCTGATGTGCAAGCTTCCCAGTCTGATGTGCCAGCTTCCCAGTCTGATGTGCCAGCTTCCCAGTTTGATGTGCCAGCTTTCCAGCCTGATGTCTTGAAGCTTGCCTTCCTGTTTGATGTGCCAGCTTCCCAGTTTGATGTGCCAGCTTCCCAGTCTGATGTGCCAGCTTCCCAGTCTAATGTGCCTGCTTTCCAGCCTATTGTCCCAGTGCCTGCCTTCCAGCCTGATGTGCCAGCTTCCCAGACTGATGTGCCAGCTTCCCAGCTTGAAGTGTCCGTGCCCGCTGCCCAGCTCGAAGTGCCCGCTGCCCAGCTCGAAGTGCCCGCTGCCCAGCTAGAAGTGCCCTTGCCTGCTGCCCAGCTCGAAGTGCCCGCTGCCCAGCTTGGTATATTCCTGCCCGCTGTCTGTCTGGATGTGCCCGCTGTCTGCCCGGATGTGCCCGCTGACTGCCTGGATGTGCCCGCTGTCTTCTCAGATGTACCCACTGTCCAGTTTGATGTACCCGATGTCCAGCCTGATGTGCCCTCATCTGTTGTTCGGTTTGAAGCCATGAACTTTGGACAATTTCACCTTGTTGGAGCGTTCGGAGGCCGCTCCTTTGGGGGGGTACTGTCATGAGAGGGTTTACCCATTGGTGGCGCTATCGGTCTCTTGAATCGCAGTACCAGTGTCCACCAGCGGGTGTCTTCCAACACCTGGGACCTGCAGTAAGAGGTCTCTCCTGCTGGTGTCACTGTTGCACCCTTGGGCCATAGTACCGGTGTCCACCAGCGGGTGCACTCCAGCAGTGTGGAGCAAACAGCACACTCTGCGCTCAGCTGTAACATGAGGTCAATTACCACACCCTTATAAATACCCGGCAAGCCCTCATAGGCTTGCCTTGGTATCTTTCTTCCTTGTGCCCTGACCTGTTATCCCATATCCCGTAAAGCTGTAAACCTGTATCTCCTGTATCTGAACCTGAGCCTGCTCCTGAGCCTGTATCCGATCCCATCCTGATTCTGTCCCTCCTGTGTTCCTATTCCCTTGTATCCATATCCCATCCATTATCTCCCTCTCCTATCCTGCCCTTGTTCAGTTGCTGATCCCCTGTGTATGACCCTGGCCTGGCTTACGTGTTTGATTTTGGTACTTCCCTTTGGCTGTATATATTATCTGTTGTCTGTGGGTTTCTGTTGGTTGGTTGAGCACTATTTGTATTTGGAGTGTTTGTTTATTTATATCACTTATCTTAAATAAACATTATTCTTATTTCACTTTACATGCGTTTTGGTTTCCTCTTTGCAGTCCACACAATCTGGTCACACCTGTTCATGACAGGAGGGTATGTCTGGGGGGGGACATAGAAAAGAACAAAACAATCAAACATAGGAACTTCTCTTTTTTCCGCATGGAGTCACTGTGTAGGTCAACTCCCAGGATAGGACACTAGTGATATTTTCCTAGAGAGCCCATAGCTGGGTAGCCGGTGCTACACAGTGAGGCCAGTGGGGAATGTGAAGTAAAATAGAAGACAACTTTAACGGGGGATATTGTATACCTGGAAAATGTAACATAGTAGCTTAATACTTGTCGGAGTGACCTCCGATACCTAAAGTGGTGCAGTATGGGCTACCTTCAAAAAGTAGTTATCCAGAAGCTTAACCCGTGAGTCTTTGGCCAGCGAGGGGTGTAGAGGTGCTGATCCAGGAGCGAGGATCTGAAGCATTTGGGAGAGTCCTTGCGTGGGCTCCTTTGGTCCAGGGAGCGATTGATAGGAGCAGCTTTTGTTGGGGTGTGCTGGTAAAGGTTTAGATGCAGAGAGCGCAGATAAGCTTCTACTTCAGAGGGATCTTGGAAGGATAGCTGGTCGCCGCTTGGTGTCTTGAGGCGGAGGGTGGCTGGGAAGGCTAGTGTGAATTTGATTTGTTGCTTGAAGAGATCTGCGCATACCTGCTGGAAGGCCTTGCATTTCTTGGAGACCTCGATGGAATAATCAGCAAAAATCAGAACCTTTACACCATCGATGTGAAGTGAACGGGTTTGTCTGAACTTTTGGAGGATAATGGCCTTGTCAGAGTAGTTCAGATATTTGGCGATGATAGGCCGAGGGTTCTTGCGTTCTGCGTTGTGAGACCCCATACTGTGGGCACGTTCGACTGTGAAGGGGCCTGAGAGGCCTAGCGCTTCCGGAATGCGTTGTGAGCAGAATTGAGATATGTCAGGTGCTTGTAGGAATTCGGGTATCCCCACGAATCGCAGATTGCTCCTCCTGGATCATCGAGTTTTTGTATAATATATTGGTTTGTCTTGTCCTTCGCTTGTTCCGTGGCCTGAGCTTGGTACATCTCCTCTTCCATGCTGGATAGGCGGTGTTCTAGCTCGTTCAGCCTAGTGGTGTGTTCTCCTAGCTGGGCCTTTATTTGTTTCATCCCCGTATTTACTGCTTTTTCCACTGATGCTGCGAGGGGACAGGAGGGCTGCTATAGCCTGTGCTATGCGCTCTGTGTTGTGGTCCCCAGCATGTTGTGGAGTGGGGTTTTGTATGGAAAAGGCCTGAGAGAGGGAGGCTTGAGGAGAGGAGGCAGGATGAGGTGGTGTCTGAGCAGCTGAGGCGCTGTCTGTGCTGTTTGCGTGCGGGAGCCGATGACTTCAACGAATCGGTCCATAGGCAGTCAGATATCACCCGGGGGGTAACCGAGGGTGGATGTTGGCTTCTAGGCTGTATTTATATGCCTGTTTTGTGTCTGTAGAGCGGGAGCTGCGGAGAGGAGCAGCTACTCCATGCGGCGCCGGAACCGGAAGTCTAAAAGCATTCTTAGTTAACTCCATTTTGTCACACCTGCCTAAGACTTTTGCACAGCCATATCTATCTATCTATATATCTATCTATCTATTTATCTATCTATCTATCTATCTATCTATCTATCTATCTATCTATCTATCTATCTATCTATCTATCTATCTATCTATCTATCTATCTATCTATCTATCTATCTATCTATCTATCTATCTATCTATCTATCTAGATATATATATATATATATATATATATATATATATATATATATATATATATATATGGTATATATCATACTGATCTGCCATAAATTTTTGACCACCCACCTAATATTGAGTAGGTCCCCCTATTGAAGCCAAAACAAACCCTTTTGCTGCCAAAACAGCCCTGACCTGTTGAGGCAGGGATGCCAGTAAACCACTAAAGGTATGCTGGGGTATCTGGAACGAATCTGTTAGAAGCACAACCTGTAGATTGTGAGGGGGGAAGTTAATGGATCAGACTTGTTTTTCCAGCACATCTCACAGATGCTCAATTGGATTGAGATCTGGAGAATTTGAAGGCCAGGGCAATACCTCAAATATTTTATTGTGTTCCTCAATCAATTCTGGAACCATATTTGCAGTGTGGCAGGGCACATTATCCCACTAAAAGAGGCCTCCAACATCAGGAAATATTGTTTCTATGAAGGAGTATACTTGGTCAGCAACAATGTTTAGGTTGGTGGTACATGTCAATGTAACATCCACATGAATGGTGGGACTAAGCATCACACTGCCTCCACCAGTTTTCCTTCTTCCCATGCTACACCCTAGTGCCACCTTTTCCCCAGGTGCACACTCAGTCAGCATCAACATGATGTAAAAGAAAACTTAATTCATCAGATCAGTCCACCTTCTTCCATTGCTCTGTGGTTCAGTTCAGATGCTTATGTGCTGACACTTGCTCATCCCCTGTGGCTGAGCAAGTGTCCCATCTAGACAATGAATACGGGAAAGGACATCTGCATTATTCTGAAGTTTCCCAACTCTATGCTCCACTGTAAACTTTAATGCTTTAAGAGTGAGGAACCACCTTGTCACACAACTGTTTTTCTCTTGTTATCACACATCCATTTGAGAGGGGCATGATCAGTGACTTTTTTGAATAGTCTCCCCACCAGGTAATACTTCAAGGCCCATTTGATAGTTAAACATTCCTTATCAACAATGGCATAGTTTTTCTCATGTCTGTTCAGCTTTCTGCTCAGGTAGACCACTGGGTGCTCATCACTGTCTCTGATTTGGGACAGTACCGCACCCAGTCCCACATCAGAGGCATCTGTCTGTACCACAAACTCCTTTTTGAACTCTGGGGTCACAAGCACAGGTTGCACACAAAGAGCTTGCTTCAACACATGAAATGCCTTCTCTGCCTCAGGATTCCACTTAATCATGACCGACCCTTTACCCTTCGTCAAATCTGTCAGTGGGGCTGCAATGGTGGCAAAATTGGATATAAAACGCCTGTAGTATCCTGTGATCCCAAGAAAAGCACAAACTTGTTTTTTATTTATAGGTTGGGGCCACTTTTGAACTGCCTCCATTTTATTGATCTGAGGCTTGATCAGCCCTCGACCCATACGTAGTATCAAACGTAGCCAAGGTATTTGGCCTCCTCCAAGCCTATGGCACACTTTCTGGGGTTGGCAGTGAGTCCTGTTTTCCTAAGGGAATCTACAAATGCTTGTACCCGGGGCAAATGAGATTCCCAATCTGGCCTGTGGATGACAACATCGTCCAAAAAGGCGGCTGTGTATTGGCCATGTGGTCTTAAGCTCTTTTTCATCACTCTCTGGAATGAGGCAAGAACACCATACAAACCAAACCGCTTATACTGGAAAGACCCCTTGAGGGTAGAAAAGACTGTTAGGGGTATCTGCCAAAAACCTTTAGTCAGATCTAAAGTAGCTATGTACAGGCACTTCTCAATCTGTCAACAAGCTCGTCAACCTGAGGCATTGTGTACACACCGAATTTAGACACGCTGTTCAACTTCCTGAAATCATTACAAAACCTTATACTTTCATCTTGTTATGGGACCAACACTATGGGACTTGACCAGTCACTATGGGACTCCTCTATCACATCCAACTCTAACATGTTCTTTTTTTTTCATTTGAAACTGCTTCTCGCTTTGCTTCGGGGGTATTCTATAGGGCTTTACTTTTACACAGACTCCTGGTTCCGTGATTATGTCATGCTGTATAACGGTGGTCAGTCCGGGCAGGTGAGAGAAAAAGTCTCTATTTTTACTCACAAACTCTTTAACGTCCTTTTGTTGGGCCACTGACAAGTTTTCAATTCTGGGTACCTCAGGTGCCAGTAAAGTCTCTCTGTCCTTCCAAGATTTCAAGAGATTAACTTTGTAGTTTACTTCCCCTACTCTTTCCATAATTTCAAAGGGACTTTGCCACTTTGCTCGAAATTTACACTCAACCGTGGGGACTAGTACCAGCATTCTATCACCAGGGTTGAAGGTTCGGGTCTTGGCACCCTGATTATAAACCCTTCTCTAGGCCTCCTGGGCTTGCTCCATATGTTCCTGTACAAGCGGCATGACAGCCGCAATTCTATCTTGCATCAGTGAGATATGCTCGTTGATGCTTCTATAAGGCGCGGTCTCTCCCTGCCACATTTCTTTTGCGACATCTAGCAATCCCCTGGGATGTCTACCATACAGTAGTTCAAAAGGGGAATGCCCTGTAGATGCTGGAGGTACCTCCCGCATGGCAAACATGAGGTATGGCAGCAAAAAAATTCCAATTTCTCCCATCATTGTCCAGCACCTTTTTCAACGTGTTTTTGAGCGTTTTGTTAAATCTCTCCACAAGACCATCAGTTTGGGGGTGATAGACAGAGGTACGGAGATGGGAGATTTTGAACAACTTACACAATTCTTTAGTGACTCTGGACATAAATGGTGTGCCTTGATCCGTTAATACTTCTTTTGGAATACCCACACGACTAAATACCTTGACAAGCTCTTTGGCAATAGTCTTTGCTGAGGTATTACGCAAGGGAATGGCTTCAGGATACCATGTGGCATAGTCTAGTATTACTAGTATGTGCTGATGGCCCCAGGCAGATTTTAATACTGGTCCCACCAGATCCATGCCAATTCTTTCAAAAGGCACTTTAATTATTGGTAACAGTACCAGCGGACTGTGAAAATGGGGCGCTGGCACAGAATACTGACACTCTAAACATGACTCACAATATTCTTTGACATATGCATGTAACCCAGGCCAAAAGAATCTCTGGGTTATGCTGTCCTTGGTTTTTTCTATACCCAGATATCCGCCCATTACATGATTATGGGCTAAATCTAATACCATCCGGCGATAGGGTTTGGGAACCACTAGCTGCTCTACTTCCTCCCCTTGCTTTATCACCTGATACAACAAGTTATTCTTAAGAGCCATGTAGGGAAAAGACACCCCTACATTAGGTTCAACAGGTTCCCCATCCATCATTTTAATGTTTTCTCTGGCTCTATTGAGTGTGGTGTCTTTTAGTTGTTCTGTACAAAATTCATCTTTCCTGACTTCCAAGTCAGTCACCACGTTCTGCCCACTCTCACTATTATGCCGCGTACACATGGTCAGATTTTCCAACGGAAAATGTTCGATGGGAGCTTTTTGTCGAAAATTCCGACCATGTGTAGGCTCCATCGGACATTTTCCATCAGAATTTCCGACACACAAAATTTGAGATCTGGATCTCAAATTTTCCTTCAACAAAATCCATTCTTGTAAATTCCGATCATGTGTACACAATTCTGACACACAAAGTTCCACGCATGCTCAAAATCAAGTACGAGACAGAAGCGCTCGGTCTGGTAAAACTAGCATTCGTAATGGAGATAGCACATTCGTCACGTTGCAAATTTAGAAATCTTTTAATGCAGCACATTCTCTTCTTCTTTAGAATGTTAGAATAATGAAGTTGTTTTGCTGCTCATATTCACACAGAGTTCTCACAAACTGATTTCTTTATTATTTCTCGTGATTTCATGAATATTTTTTTTTCTTCAGATCTCCATAATAATGTTTAGAATTTTTTTTTTTTATAATTGTATTTTTATTAGGTTTTTTAACATTGTAGAATGGATAAGTACAGCAGTAATGTTGTACAATATAGAGTATAAAATATAAAGTTTTTGAGAACATCTTTATAACAAAACAAGGTAAGTACATAGGAACAGAGTTCACAGTTACAGAGCACGAGCCGCTCTGTACATTTTGTCCAGGATGTAGAAAAAGAGTATTCCTAAAATAGAAGTGCAGGATCAAAAGTGTAAGTTAGTTACATAAAAGAGAAAAACATAGATTCTATGAAAGATATGTGGTATGGAATAATAAGTTCTGAATAACACATGTGAAAATGGGGCAACTGGGGGGGGGGGGGGTGGGATTTCATGATCATATGGGATGCCTATGCCAGTAAAAAAAAAACTTAAAGAACGGTGTTTGGCATAGGAGTCCCAAATTCCGACTTATCCCAGGGTTCCCACAATTTTTCAAATTGGGGGATAGTGTCATGTACTGAGGCCGTTAGATATTCCATCCTTCGGATATCAGTTACTAATTGTAAAAATTTGGGCCAAGGGGGAGGGGCATCGGACAGCCAACATAGGGGAATAAGTCGTTTGGCAGCCAGTAGTATGTAAGAAAGAAGCCGGTTAGCTCTTTTGGTTAAGCCAGGGAAAGGAAGGCCCAACAAATAGTGTAATGGGTCTAATGGGAGAGATTTATCCAACACTTTCTGTATCAGGAGCCCCACCTCACCCCAAAAAGGTTGTATCCTTGAACACTGCCAAAATATATGGAATAAGGAACCCGTGTCAATCCCACAACGCCAACAGCGCAGCGAGATTGAGGGGTCGTATTTATGAATAACATCAGGGGTTCTATACCAAAACATAAGAATTTTCATAGAAGTCTCCCGTTGGGTCACACACTTGGAGGACTTGGAAACAGAAGACCAAATCTTGTCCCATAACTGAATTGAAATAGATCTGCCTAACAAATGGGACCACTTTCCCATATAATGATGCATGGTCTCAGTCAGAGGTGTCGACTCATGAAGGATACGATGGATGGAAGATATTAAGTGTAGCTGATGGGGCCCTTGAGCGCATATGTATTAGAAATTAGTTGGACTTTCGAGGGATAATGATGAAGATTTAGAGTGGAAAAAGTGCCTAACCTGCAGGTAGAAGTAAAAAAGTTGGGGAGGGATATTGAATTTCTCACGTAAGGTGTCAAAGGGATGTAACTTTCGCGTAACCGGGTTTACTAAATTTCGAAGTTAAAAGAGGGAGGCGTTAAGCCATGGGAAGATCCTGCTCAAGGACAAACTGTCTGGTATGAGTGGGTTAAACAGTACACTGATGAGCGGGGAGCAGAGTGAGGCGAGTTGGTATTTTTTAAGACATTTACGCCAAATAGTTATAGTAAAATTCATTGGGCCAGTGCACTGGTGTCTAAAGGTGGGATCTAAAGGAATCCTCCCAAACCAAGATACATGGGTGAACCGGGTATATCACACCCTTCTCAATAGCGGACCATTGATTTGGAGCAAACAGGGAGGACCAGGAAATAATAGGCCTTAAATGTGAGGCATAATAATATTTGAAAATGTCCGGTGCACCCATTCCACCCCTGGACCTCGGAGCAAACACCACTGAACTGGCTATACGGTGGGCCCTATCGCCCCATATGAACTTTAGAAAGTTACGTTGAAGTGTCTTTAATTGGGATGAGGGTAAAGCAATTGGTAACGTTTCAAAATGGTATAACAGTCTAGGTAAAATAGACATTTTTAAAACGTTTATCCTGCCCAATAAAGATAACGGATACTTAGCCCAAGACCTCAAGGATTTATTAATTTCCAGAACTAAGGGAGGAAAGTTAGCAGAGTATAGAGAAGAGTAGGATGGGGTGAGAAGGATACCTAAATATTTGAGGGAGGTTTTACACCATTTATAGGGATAGGACTCTTTGAGTTGTGATAATATGGGTAATGGGATATGTATGGGCAGAGCTTCAGTTTTAGACGTGTTAACCTTATAGCCCGAAATGGCCCCGAAGGAAGACAACAATGTTTAGAATTTTTGGTTATAGTGTTTTGGGTTTTTTTTTATAGTGATCTCCATAATTTTTTCTTTCGTTTTGTGTCAAGTTACCACAACAACATTATTATCTTTTATTTTTTAACCTCAAGGAGGTTGGTTTGTGTCCCTTGTTAATTTGACATTGTATTTTTGAAATGTACCTGCCCACTCAGAAACAAACTGTCCTTTTTGAAGTAAAACACATAGGCAAGTATTTGTGAAAAAGAAATAGCCATTTATTCTGGGTCATAACAAAAAAAAAAAGGAAGAAGGCAACGCTGGAGAAACTGGTGAAGTTAGCAAAGCCTTTGTACCCCAGGGCACATATCAATTATTTTACAGTCAAAATTGGTGGCCCGAGGAGTCCTTATAATAGTGAGCACAATCCGGTCCAGGACTACAAGAGATCAGGAACAGCAGCAGATGTCATATATGTCCCCAGGCTGTGGTCTTAAAACAGCCTGCGTCTTTTGTCAGACCAGACTGAACCCAGGCCATCACTCTCTTGTCTTCCTTCCACACTTCCTTCCAGGCTTGCTTCCAGGCTGTGTCTCTGGTGTTGTAGTTGTGGCAAGAGGTGGAGGAGGAGGAACATGGTTCAACTCACAAATGTGGCTTTGGCTTGTGAGTTCGCCCCTCAACCCCTTATTTAGGGCTTGTAACATAACTTCCTCACAGAAGAGGCGTTGGCCCTCCTCCATTTCCAGCATTTTGCAGGCTGCCATGTAGGCATAGTCCTCTTGAAGACTGGGGGGGTTCTGAGGGCCACAGTAGCCTTCAGAAATAGGCCAAGTGCTCCTCCAGGTTACTGCTCTTCCTGGCACTTTTTTGTGGAAGGCGGAGGGGAGGGACCTGGGATTCGGGCAGGCTACTGGACCTCCTGGCTGCCACTTACCCCTGCCACCTCCTCACTGCCACTTTCCACGGCCTGGCTGAGGCTTTCCTGTGTATGAAAAAGGGACTTAGTTTTAGTTTTTGGTTCATCAATCGCACACAATTTCCAGCTCATGACTGTTGCAAATTGAATGTTAATAAATAGAAAAGACTATCATTCTGACCCAGCATTTTTCATTCTTGTCCCAATCATTTGTGGCTACTACTGTCTACTGATATGTAAAACCCTTTGTAAAATCAAAAATTACTGATCAATAATAACATCTACTTAACATCATTAATGATTTGACTAGAAATAACAAGGCTATACCTGGCTCAAGCTGGGCTCCTCCACATCTTCTTGGCTGGATTGCCCAGGTTGGACATCGGAAGCCTCAGCTGAGGTGGAAGGAAGAGTGGAAGGAAGGTTTGAGAGTGATTGCCTGGGTTAAGTCTGGTCTGCCAGAAAATGCACTCCTGATCTCTGGGAATCCTGAACCTTATTGTGCTCCCTATTATATGTGCTCCTCATGCCACCAATTAGGGCCTTCAAATAGGAGATGTCTGCCGTGGGGATCACCGCCTTCACATATTCCAGCAATTGATCCAGCGCTGCCTTCCTCTTTGTTTTATTGTTATAAAAGGGGTGGTTTACCTGCCACAGACAGGGCAGCTCCCTGTACATACTAATGAATATGGGGATAAAGTCCTGATGATTCAATAGATCCATTTTATCTGCAAGACACAACACAAGACAAATCCTAATGTCAGGCTAAACTCTCCTAATCGTGTCCCAGTATAGGCCTCAATCTAGAAGCAGTATAGGCCACTGATGCACCAAGTTAAAATTGTGCCTTCGTTCAAACCATCAGCGCTTCCGATACACCTTCCTCCTCTCACAGATTATACGTATGACGCATGCGTGTTATGCTTTATATACACTACACATGCGTGAAACTTCGCCCGCCCCAGACATTCTTTCTAGTCTATTCCCCGCCCCTTGTCTTTTGGTGCAGTGGGAGAGCGCATGGCGGAGACAGAGAAGGTGCCTCAGCAACAAGGAGGAAAGCCTGGAGCCACAAACTTCCCAATCCCAGAGGATATTTAAAGCCTCAAATATGGCCTTTATAGAGATGGTGGAGACGGTGGACTTCTTCAAGAGGGCCGACCATGATGGGAAGCATGGACCGTACTCAAACACAAATGTGAGAGAGGCCAAGATCATGATTAAAGTTGAGAAAAGTCTGTAGAAGAATTTTGGGATACGGTGATCCAAGGATCAACTGAGGAAACGATGGTCAGACCTCAAACTGAGGGAGCAGGATCAGTACAGAAGAATCAAGAGAGTGCTGCAAAAAAGTAAGTATTTTGTCCTGTGTTCCTTCTTCTTATTACTTTCGTGCTACTCCATGTGCTTTTCTTTACTGTTGTACAGTATAAAATGGCAAGTTTCAGGGTCGTGGGCACAGTAATCGTTCGTAGTAAACATTGTTCGTTCGCCCTCTAAGACAATGTTTTTGTCATATGCAGGTTAACTACATTTGGTCAGGCCTATTAGTCTTAAAAGAAGTTTAGTACATTGTTGTCTAGATTGGTTTGTAACTAGAATGAAATGTAAACTTGATTCAGTGTAAGGAGAGGACACTCAGCAGCTGTTTACACATCTGGACGCAGGAGCACTAGTGTGGGACACCAGAACAAACTTTTTAGGGTGTCCCACATAGAGACACCCCTAGTATCCACTGGAGCACCTATGTGTGAAACTTTACCCAAAAAGGTAAGTATTCCAGCTTGAAGAAAGTGAAAAAATAATTTGTTCAGCTTTGAACTCTGCCAAAATAGACAATTGATCGACACTTCCAAGAATTCTTTCATATTCCTATTTCTTGCCTCCAACATCTGTGTGCTAAGTATACCTTTATTTTATTCACATAGGGGAAAAAAGACTCGGGACGTCTGAGGTCACCAGGAACCCCCAACCTCCTAAAGAAGGGGAAATCCAAAAACAACAACCAGAAGATGTGGATGAAGGAGATGTTTATGAAGTGGGCCAAATAGTGACCGGTGAGTGTCTGAGACCACAGCTTCAAGTAATAGATGGATGCCTGCATATTTCTAAAACATGGTGTGTTTTTTTCTTTTAGGTGATATGGATGTTGTGGAATAAGAATCTCATTTCACCAGTGCAAGTGCATACGTCCTCATCGGGGAGATCATGGTGTGCAGTTGGGATTTACAGAAGATCAAGGAAGACATCAATGATGTTGAAAAAGTACTCAAAAAATTGATATTTTTGGCAGAATCAAAAACACACCAACATTTCTAAAATTGTTTCTCTTTTTCTAACTTTTCTCTAAAATTTTTAAAGCCAAATTTTTAAGATCCACACAGTGGGGTTGATTTACTAAAACTGGAGAGTGCAAAATCTGGTGCAACTCTGCGTGGTAGCCAATCGGCTTCTAACTTTTTGTAGCTTTTTCAATTAAGTTTTGACAAAGTAATCTGGAAGCTGACTGGTTTCTTTGCAGAGCTGCAC
This sequence comes from Aquarana catesbeiana, assembly GCF_042186555.1. NCBI lineage: Eukaryota > Metazoa > Chordata > Amphibia > Anura > Ranidae > Aquarana > Aquarana catesbeiana. The sequence continues at coordinate 346,541,062 of NC_133325.1, forward strand.
CAGATTTTGCACTCTCCTGTTTTAGTAAATCAACCCCAGTGTGTCAACATGTGCTATCTGCCATCACGGGATATCAAGGTACGCGTATTGGGGGTGCAACCCCTTCCTCGCAACTATGGTAGCTGAGAGGAAGGGGTTGCACCCCCGAAACATGTCCATTGGTCACCCATGATGGGAGCTAGCACATGTTGACATTAGGCATAGGATCAGGAGGGAAATCCCCATTTTGACTGTCAATTTGTGTGCATCTTCAAAATTTGGCTTTCACAGGGGTGACATCACCCCATCTGATGAAGGCAATATCAACACAATTGTCTGATATTGCCTTCACTTTCTCAAAGTTGAACTTTGGAAGTTCCTGAGTTGTGTATTGTTTTAAGGTTTTAAACATGCCTGTTTTAAAACAAAAAAGGATATTTGTACTGTCCAAAAAAAAAATGTGATTACTAAAATATGTTGGTTGTTTCAAAAACCCTTTTCTAACACACATGTGAATGTGCACAGAGTAAAAAGTTTTGTACTCAACACTGTGTGGCTTCTTCTTTCAATGCTTAATATCATTTTTTGGACTAGGTTGGTGTTTACACTGAAATGGGGGTTATTTAATAAAGGCAAATCCACTTTGCACTACAAGTGCACTTTCAGTGCAGTTTCATGTGCACTTTTGCAGTGCACTTTGAGTGCAAAGTGGATTTTCTTTTAGTAAATAACTCCCACAGTGCTTTATAATTTGCCATAATCACGCCATTTTCGTGACTCGCCAAAATTCATTCATGGTGCTAAAAATTATGAATATTTTTCTCAGTAATGCATTACATACATTACCAACAAAAACAAGGTGTGTGTGTAGCAGACCTACAACATAATAATAGTTCGCTGAAGAACAGATTGTCACCTCATGTATCAAATAAATTACGTTTGCACTATTAAAGAAAATGGCCAAAAAGAAAAGCCCATTGGAGAACCTAGGAGACAGCTAAAAGAAACCCAGGCAGTAAAACAAAGGAAATCTTCTTTCATCTTAAGTAAAAATTTTTTTGATAAAATGTTTCTTAAACGCCGTCAGGGTTGCTTCTTGAAGTCCGACCTCAGGCCCAAACTGAGGCCACATAGTTCATTGAATCTCCCCTAAATAGTTGTGGAGAATGCAGCATGCAAGGAGTATATGGTTAAGTTTATATTCTGACATGTTGATTGCCGTAAGGAATAGGAGGAACCGGCTGCCCTTTATCCCAAAAGTGTTCTCCACCTCTCTTCTGGCTCTGGCCAGATGGTAGTTATAAACCCTCTGATCCGGGGTGAGGTCCTCATGGCTTCAAAACGGTCGGCTGGTCAGAACGAACTAACAGAAAGCACTGAAAAACAGAAAGGCCGAAGCTGAAAATCAGAAACGAGAACGCACGGAAAATCAAATATGCAATATAAATACGAACCCACAAGCACAAACTGAAGAGCAGTAATGATCGGTAAAGCACGAGTCTGAAAAGCGTGAATCATCTCCCATCAAACTTCTACTAACACGAGATTATCAGAAGGAGCCCAAAGGGTGGCGTACATGTTGTACGTCACCGCGTTCTTGACGTTCGGAATTTCCAACAACATTGTGTGACCGTGTGTATGCAAGACAAGTTTGAGCCAACATCTGTTGGAAAAAATCCCATGGATTTTGTTGTCGGAATGTGCGATCGTGTGTACATGGCATTAGAGTCAGAGATCATTTCTTGTTCATTATCCTCAAGCTAGGGATCGGATTCCAGCTTCTCCTGCTCTCAAGCCATTACAGAAAAAGGAAAAGGGTCTACCCCTTCCTTGGACACCCCAACAGTTTCCCTTTCAGTTTTGAAATAAAAAGGGTCCGGAGTGAGTTCCAGTGTTTCCTCAGCGGGGGGTGCTCTGTCCTCCTGACTCCTTTTGTTTTCCCATAAACTCCAAAAGTGTGGAAAATCTCTGCCCACTAGGGTTTTATGAAGTATTGAGGTTACCACCCCCACTGAATATGTCACAGTGTCCCAAGGGATATCAACCTCCACCACAGCAGTGTGGTAGTCACATGTTTCCCCATGTATGCAAAACACCTCAATAGTGCAACTTTGCAGGATTTACAAAATCACCTTTGACTAATGTCACAACACTACCAGAATCTAGCAGAGCAGTGACTGGCTTTCCATCAACTGAAATCATACACATTTGTTTTTACATGCATCCCTGGCATGATGTAGTACATGTGCAAAAAGAGACATGCGTTTTTTTCAAATAAGCATTATCACATTGCATTGGTTCAACATTTAGGGAACAGTTTGCAGCAATATGACCTAACGAATGGCAACAATAACATTTTATGTGTTCTGTAGCTAATCGTCTAAACTGACTCAGGGACCTTCCTGACCTATTTGGCCAGTCTCCAGGTCCTGAGCCCATAGTCTTATTATCTGTGGCAACAGTATTGTAATTTTTCCCTGAGCCCTTGAACCCTGAAACCATCTTACTGGATCCTCTGGGTGGTTTTTCACCCCTAGTGACATTGGAGTGGGGCACGGATGGGTTCAACAAGTCCTCAGCAGCAGTGTATCTCTCCACTAGGTCCATCAGCTGGTTTGCAGTCTTAGGGTCCCCATGGCTGACCCACTTGCTCAAAGTGGCAGGAAGTGCACACAAATAACTGTCCATGACCACACGCTCCACAATCTTAGGGCCTGACAAAGTCTCTGGCTGCAGCCACTTCTTGGTGAGGTGTATCAAGTCAAACATCTGGGAGCAGGGTGGTTTATTATTACTGTATGACCACCGATGCACCCGTTGAGCCCAGACTGCAATGGTGACGCCCAGGCGTGCAAGCATCTCAGGCTTAAGTGTCTCAAAATCCTGGGCAGCATCTGGTTCCATGTCAAAATAGGCCTTTTGGGAAAGGGTGCTAGCAGTCCTGCCCATTGCTCTTTTTGCCATCCTTCTCAAACAGCAACTCTTTCAAAATTTGCTAGGTAAGCTTCCACATCATCTGCAGGTGTCATCTTCTTCTTCTGTAATAGCTAGCACGCACCATTTTCTGTTCCACCGGCAAAGGACCTGCGGACCCCCTTCTTTAACTCCACCAGGGCCTCCACAAACTGGCAGTTGATTTCCTGCTGGGCTGCGATGCCCTGGTGATTTGCCTCCTGCTGCACTGCAGTGGCCATTGCAAACTGGCAGTTTGCTTCCTGCTGCTGGCGAAAGGCTTCCTGCTGGGTTGCAGTGGCATGGTGATTCACCTCCTGCTGTTGGTGGTTGGCTTCCTGCTGCTGGAGGTTGGTTTCCTTTTAACACGTCCTCCATCTTTCCACTTGTTCAGGAAGATGCCCGCCAAAAATCCACCATATGTCAGGGGTTAGCTCAAGGGGAATCAGCTTTCCTGGGAAAAAGGTAGTCCAAATGGCAGGGTTTCTTAAAAATGTGACTTGTAGCCAGTTTTATTTTAAAAGGTTGCATGAAAATTAAACAGACAAAACAGAAAATAAATCCTTGCCATCCAGGCACTAACTAAACATTGTAGGTTCCTAGCTCAGAGGTGAAGGGCTTCTCCCAGTCACCCACAAAACAAAGATAATGCAAACCTTTTCTTTCTCTCACAAATCAAATTTCACATAAGCAGCCACAAGTGGCCCGCAAAATCTGGTCCGCAACCAACTCTGCCAAGGTGGCTGGTAAAACCTTGACCTGGATTCCATCTTAGTTTTCTGCAAATGAACACATGCAAGGTGAAATATAATGTCCATCAATCACCTCGTCTTTCATAATGTTACAAAAAACAAATATATATATAAATAATGCAGCGTATCATATTTACTAAAAAAATGTTAAAAAATTTTGAAGCCCAATGAACTCATCCACATCCAAATTTGAGCCAACAGTCATTTGTCACTTCCTCTTCCACCAATTATTTGGCAAAGTTTGCATCCAGCAAATTGTAGGGTTTCCTTTTACAATGAGTAAGGAACAGCTTGACATAATAATATTATCACTGTGAACAGTATTAATATTTTAAATGTGTTATTCTTATTTGTTGAATTTATAGAGAAGGTGGCAGCCATGTTTGCTCATTAAATATGCAGGCTCTGCTTCTTTTTTTCCAGTACTACCCAATGGTTGTGCTTTACTGCTTCTTCCCATATAGCAAGTCTTTGAGCCAGCAAACTTAGTGTAAACAATATACTCCCTTTGTGGCTGAAGTGATATCTCAAGGGTTGGGCAGAGTCATTGTAGAAGCTAACCTTCTCAACCTCGACTGTTAAGCTGGCCATACATGGATTGAAATGCAGCTGATTCAACAGAGACTGACCGAATTCTGATCCATGCGTGGCCATTGTGGTTGAACAGAAGTCGATCTACTAATAGACTTCTGTTCAACCGCTCTGTTAGAAACTTCCCGCTCAATCAGCACTACAGGCTATAGGCTGCAGCGCTGATCTGTGTATTCTGGTGGTGGGGGGGTGTCCTTGCTGTCAGAAAACAAAGACACAGAGTGGAGGATTCCTCCATCCAACTCAAATGTGTGGATAGGGGAATTGCTGTGTGAAATGAAAAAAAATACTCATCTATGGTCAGCCTTAGTCTATAATATAGAATATATTAAAATTAATACAAAAAGTATACATGTAGCAAAAATATTTACATTACACTCTATCTTTTACAGTTTTATTTTAATCTATAGTTTAAAGAATTTACTGTATTTTAGGGAGATGTCACAATTGGAGTATTTTACCAGGGGATGGCTCAGGATGTCAGGCTTCACTTATAATTAAAATGTCACTTGGGTGAACTGATCCTTTGCGAGTTTACCACCCTTACTGAGATCACCACCTTTACTGATATCCATTGTAAAGTAATACAAAAAAAAAATCATACTAAAAGTTTTTTTTTTTATACAGCTAGCAAAGGTTCTCAAGATATAAACAGACTCCTTTTTTTTCTTTATGTATATAGCTACTTCTATGTATATATCAGTTTTATCTTTATTAAGTTGATTTTGCAACAAGACACACCTGAATGCTTTGAAGCACCATTTAACTACTTAGCGACCGCCTACCGCATATTTACTGCAGGAGGTCAGCTCTATTGTGTTAAATCACATACCTGTACATCCTTTTCTGCAAAAGCCACTGAGTGGCGTTCCGGAAGCATGATCGCAGGCTGATTGGACGCATGAAATGTCAATCGGCGGGTCCGGCAGACCCGATGTCCGATGTCCACCTGCGATCATTCCCCAGAGAGGCAGAACGGCAATCTGCCGATGTAAACAAGACCATTCTGAGAGGGATGAAGATGGGAAGGAACATATCTCTGTCTTCATCCAGTCAGACCATCCCCCACACAGTTAGCAAGTACCAGCTAGGAGTACACTTAACCCTGTGATCGCCCCTGATGTTAACCCGTTCCCTGCCAGTGTCATTAACACAGTAACAGTGCATATTTTTAGCACTGATCATTGTAATAATGTCACTGGTTCCCAAAAAAGTGTCAGTTAGGTGTCTGATTTGTCCGCCGCAATGTCACAGTCCTGTTAAAAATCGCAGATCGCTGATATTACTAGTAAAAAAAAAAATAAATAAAAATGCCATAAAAATATCCCATAGTTTGTAGACACGATAACTTTTACGCAAACCAATCAATATACGCTTATTGGGATTTTTTATTACCAAAAATATGTAGCTTCTTACATATTGGCCTAAACTGAAATTCAATTTTTACATTTTTTTAATTGGATGTGTTTTATAGCAAAAAGTAAAAATATTGTTTTTTTTTTTCAAAATTGTCGCTTTTTTTTGTTTATAACGCAAAGGTTATCAAATACCACCAAAAAAAAAGCTCTATTTGTGGGGAGAAAAAGGACATAAATTTTATTTGGGTACAGCATCGCACAACTGTGCAATTGTCAGTTAAAATAATGCAGTGCAGTATCACAAAAATTGGCCTGGACATTAAGGGAGTAAAACTTTCCAGGGCTATAACTATATATGCATATTTAGGAGGAACACATTGAAGGTATGAAGAAGAAAAATTTAGTATGCACAAGCTGCTTCCTGCCAGAGGCATGGCAAATGGAATGGGTGTTGTCTTACTGTGAATCCCTTGTGGTGTGGGTATAAAAGAAACACCAGTATTGGCGTCATTGGCAGTAAAAGCCCATTGAGATCTAACAGCAAATGGTTCTTTTGAAAATTTCAGTGGATGATCACAAAAGGGAGCAACTGCAACCAGGAGGATCCTGCCAAACAGAACCAGCATGTAGATATTAGTGTTTCTACAGACCCATAAGATTGCTTTGCACTTCCTCAAAAAAGCATATTGCTCTCTAACAGCAAGCAGTCACTTAAAATGGATGATTACTTAAGGGTAGTATTGATTGCAGTTAGAGGAGAGGGGACAGTCTGCCAATAATGAGGTGCTCATAAAGATCCACACAACATATAACATCACAAAATCCTATCCCCAACATGCAGCTTTGCACAGCATATAGCAGATCTTCCATCCCACAGGAAAGGTGGAGTTGCTATAGAGACATGAATCCCAATGCTGTGACACTGAACAATGAAGGTGAATTCTGTGCACATGGGCAGCACTGAAACATGGCACTGGCATTCACCAAATGTTCTCCCTAGATCAGCCTATCACTGATCTGTCCATAATTAGGGCTAAGAAGTGAAAACTAACTAAATGGGACTTTAAATGAGGACATTAGAGAAATGTACCTCCATCCCCAAAATGTATACAGAAAAAAGGAAAATGGGGGGTTTAGAACTTTAGATGAGGCATGCAGCTGGGAAGGTAACACAACATAGTACTGGTAAGAATATCTAATAAATGCACCATAAATGCGACCGCAACGTATTGCATAGTAACAAGTTGTAAACAGTAAAATGTAATAAATCAAGGAAACTTTATTTCATAGTAAGATACATAGTATTGAGTATTACATTTGACTGTTTACAACTTGTTACTATGCAATACGATGCGGTCGCATTTATGGTGCATTTATTAGATATTCTTACCAGTACTATGTTGTGTTACCTTCCCAGCTGCATGCCTCATCTAAAGTCCCAAACCCCCCATTTTCCTTTTTTCCCTTTTTCCTTTTTTCTGGGGCTAAGAAGTGTCCAACCAGCTGATATACAATTTTCACAACAGTGATTTGCCAGTGTAGAACAGGTCTAGTAGTAATCATAGTCACATGGGGAGCCTGGGTTGACATGCCTAGCTTACCCCCCATCGTGCAGCTTCTTACCTTAACTTGTTTCTGGTGTCTCTTCCAAGAAGGGTACAAGTAAATTTCTCCAAACTGTTTCTGGGCTTATCAATGTCTTAGTGTGGAGAGGGCAGAGGGAGGGGTCATCCATGGATAAAGTCAAAACAAAGTCAGTGGTTGCCCTGAGTTGTACAGAAGTAAGGACTATATTTCAACTGTCAGATGCAGATAATTATATCTGAAAGTTCTGGATTTTTTTAGTGCTGAGTATTGGAATGCAGACAGCGTTCAAGCATTGGCACACTGCTGCCACTCTGCATGCTACTGGGGAAACTGCAAAGATGCTTCAATCAGCCCCTGTAAAGCGATCTGCAGTGGATTGCACTTCAGAGGAAAAGTGTTTAATATACACAGAAAACCCCCAAATGATGGCATGATCTCACAATGAACAGAACCAGAAAGTTTTACATACAACCTTGGTATCATAATGGTGAGACGCCTAGTGACAAAACTACAATATAATATATTTCTTTAACTGTATATAATGTGTTTATTGTCTACATAGCACACCCTGGGAAGCTGATTAAAAGTGTGCTGAATTGTGAACTGTTATAATCTGATGACTAGAGAGAAACAACTTTATGCCCAACATTAAAAACAAGACACACACGCAGTTAATAACAGCCACATGACATGATATATATTTTAATTAGAAAAACAGCAAGAACTTTTAAAGGAATATTATTTTTCCAGTTGACTCCTACTATAAAGGTGAATTTCATTCCAAAAACAATAGAAACATTTGGTTGATAAATTTTTGGCAATTAAATAGCTGACATTTATGTTTGAATTCATCTGAAGGGAAATGAAAAGGACAAAATGGTTTGCTGACAAACCTCCCAATGCTTAGTTACTGATCAGGGATTTACCAGTAGCAATCAAAGTTTCATTGTTAACCTAAGGTTAAAACATACCACATGCACTATGCTTTTTCTTTGCTCTTCTAATGACTGCAGAAATACCAAAACATGTATTATTAACAGATTGTTAGTAGCAATAGCTAAATAAAAAGGCACCTTAAAGACTACTAAAATTAGCTTGGTGTGAGTTCTATATACTGTAAATATCTTATTATTCCATTCTGCCAGATTAAGGGATAATTCATATAGAAAGGTGGTCTATTGCACTTAACATAACCCAGATTAAAAACAAGAACTCAGTTTATTATTATTATTATTATTATACAGGTTTTATATAGTGCCAACAGTTTGCACAGCGCTTAACAAAATAAAGGCAGACATTACAATTACATTACAATTTGGTACAAGAGTAATCGGAGGGAGTCTCGGAAGGAAGGGTCAATTGATACAAAAGATAATAGCTGTGGGGGATGAGCTGATGGAGGAAGTAAAACAGTATTAGTTAGAAGCAGGATAAGCTTCTTTGAAGAGAAGGGTTTTCAGGGATTGTCTAAAGATGGATAGATTAGGGGACAGTCGGACAGATTGGGGTAGGGAGTTCCAAAGGATGGGAGAAGCTCTGCAGAAATCCTGGAGACGAGCATGGGAGGAGGTGACAAGGGAGATAGAGAGCAGGAGGTCTTGGGAGGACCGAAGAGAGCGGCTTGGTTGGTATTTTGGGACTAGGTTAGTGATGTAGCTGGGGGCAGAGTTATGGATGGCTTTGTGAATTATTGTTAGTACTTTGAATTTTATTTGTTGGGTGAGTGGAAGTCAGTGGAGGGATTGGCAGAGAGGGGTGGAGGACACTGAATGGTTGGTAAGGTGATTGAGTTTTGCAGCTGCATTAACCACTTCAGCCCCGGAAGGATTTACCCCCTTCCTGACCAGAGCACTTTTTACAATTTGGCACTGCATCGCTTTAACTGCTAATTGCGCGGTCATGCAATGCTGTACCCAAAAGAAATTTGCGTCCTTTTCTTCCCACAAATAGAGCTTTCTTTTGATGGTATTTGATCACCTCTGCCATTTTTATTTTTTTTAAACGGAAAAAGACCAAACATTTTGAAAAAAAATGATATTTTCTACTTTTTGTTATAAAAAAATCCAATAAACTCAATTTTAGTCATACATTTAGGCCAAAATGTATTTGGCCACATGTCTTTGGTAAAAACAATGTCAATAAGCGTATATTTATTGGTTTGCGCAAAAGTTATAGCGTCTACAAACTAGGGTACATTTTCTGGAATGTACACAGCTTTTAGTTTATGACTGCCTATGTCATTTCTTGAGGTGCTAAAATGGCAGGGCAGTACAAAACCCCCCCAAATGACCCCATTTTGGAAAGTAGACACCCCAAGGAAATTGTTGAGAGGCATGTTGAACCCATTGAATATTTATTTTTTTGTCCCAAGTGATTGAATAATGACAAAAAAAAAAAAAAATTTACAAAAAGTTGTCACTAAATGATATATTGCTCACACAGGCCATGGGAATATGTGGAATTGCACCCCAAAATACATTCAGCTGCTTCTCCTGAGTACAGGGATACCACATGTGTGGGACTTTTTGGGAGCCTAGCCGCGTACGGGGCCCCGAAAACCAAGCACCGCCTTCAGGATTTCTAAGGGCATACATTTTTGATTTCACTCCTCACTACCTATCACAGTTTTGAAGGCCATAAAATGCCAAGATGGCACAACCCCCCCCCAAATGACCCCATTTTGGAAAGTAGACACCCCAAGCTATTTGCTGAGAGGCATGTTGAGTCCATGGAATATTTTATTTTTTGACACAAGTTGCGGGAAAGTGACAATTTTTTTTTTTTTGCACAAAGTTGTCACTAAATGATATATTGCTCACACAGGCCATGGGCATATGTGGAATTGCACCCCAAAATACATTCTGCTGATTCTCCTGAGTACGGGGATACCACATGTGTGGGACTTTTTGGGAGCCTAGCCGCGTACGGGGCCCCGAAAACCCAGCACCGCCTTCAGGATTTCTAAGGGCGTAAAGTTGTGATTTCACTCCTCACTACCTATCACATTTTTGAAGGCCATAAAATGCCCAGATGGCACAACCCCCCCCCCCCCCCAAATGACCCCATTTTGGAAAGTAGACACCCCAAGCTGTTTGCTGAGAGGCATGTTGAGTCCATGGAATATTTTATATTTTGACACAAGTTGCGGGAAAGTGACAATTTTTTTATTTTTTTTTTTTTTTTGCACAAAGTTGTCACTAAATGATATATTGCTCAAACATGCCATGGGCATATGTGGAATTACACCCCAAAATACATTCTGCTTCTTCTCCTGAGTACGGGGATACCACATGAGTGGCACTTTTTGGGAGCCTAGCTTCATACGGGGCCCCGAAATCCAATCACCGCCTTCAGGATTTCTAAGGGCGTAAATTTTTGATTTCACTCCTCACTACCCATCACAGTTTTGAAGGCCATAAAATGCCAAGATAGAACAAAACCCCCCAAAATGACTTCATTTTGGAAAGTAGACACCCCAAGCTATTTGCTGAGAGGCATGGTGAGTATTTTGCAGCTCCCATTTGTTTTTGAAAATGAAGAAAGACAAGAAAAACGTATTTTTTTTTTCTTTTTTCAATTTTCAAAAGTTTGTGACAAAAAGGTCTGCAAAATACTCACTATACCTCTCAGCAAATAACTTTGGGTGTCTATTTTCCAAAATGGGGTCATTTGGGGGGGTTTGTGCCATCTGGGCATTCCATGGCCTCCGAAACTGTGATAGGCAGTGAAGAGTGAATTCAAAAATTTACGCCCTTAGAAAGCCTAAAGGTGGTGCTTGGTTTTCGGGGTCCCGTACGCGGCTAGGCTCCCAAAAAGTCTCACACATGTGGTATCCCCGTACTCAGGAGAAGCAACAGAATGTATTTTGGGGTGTAATTTCACATATTCCCATGGCATGTTTGAGCAATATATCATTTAGTGACAACTTTGTGCAAAAAAAAAAAAATTTGTCTTTTTCCCGCAACTTGTGTCACAATATAAAATATTCCATGGACTCAACATGCCTCTCAGCAAATAGCTTGGGGTGTCTACTTTCCAAAATGGGGTCATTTGGGGGGGGGGTTTGAACTGTCCTGGCAATTTATGCACAACATTTAGAAGCTTATGTCACACATCACCCACTCTTCTAACCACTTGAAGACAAAGCCCTTTCTGACACTTTTTGTGTACATGAAAAAATTATTTTTTTTTTGCAAAAAAATTACTTTGAACCCCCAAACATTATATATTTTTTTAAAGCAAATGCCCAACAGATTAAAATGGTGGGTGTTTCATTTTTTTTTTCACACAGTATTTGCGCAGCGATTTTTCAAACGCATTTTTTGGGGAAAAAACACACTTTTTAAAATTTTAATACACTAAAACACACTATATTGCCCAAATGTTTGATGAAATAAAAAAGATGATCTTAGGCCGAGTACATGGATACCAAACATGACATGATTTAAAATTGCGCACAAACGTGCAGCGGCGACAAACTAAATACATTTTTAAAAGCCGTTAAAAGCCTTTACAGGTTACCACTTTAGATTTACAGAGGTGGTCTACTACTAAAATTACTGCCCTCGATCTGACCTTCGCGGTGATACCTCACATGCATGGTGCAATTGCTGTTTACATTTGACGCCAGACCGACGCTTGCATTCGCCTTTGTGCGAGAGCAGGGAGGGACAGGGGTGCTTTTTTTTTTTTTTTTTCTTTATTATTTTTTTGCTTTTTTATCTTATTTTTAAACTGTTCCTTTCATTTTTATTTTTTTTTTAATAATTTTTATTGTTATCTCAGGGAATGTAAATATCCCCTATGATAGCAATAGGTAGTGACAGGTACTCTTTTTAGAAAAAATTGGGGTCTATTAGACCCCAGATCTCTCCTCTGCCCTCAAAGCATCTGACCACACCAAGATCGATGTGATAAAATGCTTTCCCAATTTCCCAATGGCGCTGTTTACATCCGGCGAAATCTAAGTCATGAAATGCTCATAGCTTCCAGTTTCTTAGGCCATAGAGATGTTTGGAGCCATTCTGGTCTCTGATCAGCTCTATGGTCAGCTGGCTGAATCACCAGCTGCATTCTCAGGTTCTCTGTTGGGACAGGAGAGCCAGAGAAAAACATGGAAGACGGTGGGGGGGCATTCCCTCCCACTGCTTGTAAAACCAGTCTAGAGGCTAATTAGCCTCTAGGATTGCTTTTACATGAAAGCCGACCGCTGGCTGAAAAGAATGATACCAAGATGATACCTAAACCTGCAGGCATCATTCTGGTATAACAACTCAAAGTCCAGCAACATACCAGTACGTTGCTGGTCCTTGTTGGGCATACATTGTAAACTTTTTTTTCATGCAGCCTGTGGGCTGAACGAAAAAAAGATATTGATCGGTGGGTATGCCCACCATTAGAATACCTCCCTTCATCCACCCACTTCTAATGATGGGCATACATGCACCGTATATATATGCCGAAGCATGGGGGCATCCTCCCGCAAAAGGCAGGAGCAAATCGCTCCTCCACCCACTGCTGCCCCCACGCTTTGGCATATATGCTGAAGTATGTAACTGTGGTGGTGAAATCACCTCCGACAGCGATGGAGTCACGGCTTTATGTATCATGGGAGCAAACGCTGTTGCTGTCAAAATAAATAAATCCGTGCTGCAACTGAATGGCGTACCTGCTAAGCAAATGATGGTTAACAAAAAAACAAAGTAACATTACAGTATAACAGTAATACTTACCATACCTGCAAAGCAAAATACAAAAAAAAACATAGTAAAAAATAAAACATTTAACGCAACCTGTGCCTACTTGAAATATATATATGCCGAAGCATGGGGGCATTCTCCCGCAAAAGGCAGGAGCAAATCGCTCCTCCACTCACTGCTGCCCCCACGCTTCAGCATATATGCTGAAGTATGTAACTGTGGTGGTGAAATCACCTCCGACAGCGCTGGAGTCACGGCTTTATGTATCGTGGGAGCAAACGCTGTTGCTGTCAAGATAAATAAATCCGTGCTGCAACTGAATGGCGTACCTGCTAAGCAAATGATGGTTAACAAAAAAACAAAGTAACATTACAGTATAACAGTAATACTTACCATACCTGCAAAGCAAAATACAAAAAAAAAAACATAGTAAAAAATAAAACATTTAACGCAACCTGTGCCTACCTAAAATATATATATGCCGAAGCATGGGGGCATCCTCCCGCAAAAGGCAGGAGCAAATCGCTCCTCCACCCACTGCTGCCCCCACGCTTCGGCATATATGCTAAAGTATGTAACTGTGGTGGTGAAATCACCTCCGACAGCGCTGGAGTCACGGCTTTATGTATCGTGGGAGCAAACGCTGTTGCTATCAAGATAAGTAAATCCGCTCTGCAGCTGAATGGCGTACCTGAAAACAAAAAAGTGGTTAACAATAAAAAAACAAAGTATAAAAAAATTGCATACCTATAAAGCAAACATGATAAAAACATAACAATAAAACATTGCAGTATAGAATGCAGAACAATAGAGAGAGAATAGAGAGAGAACAATAAAACAACAACTATTTTTGGTTTTTTTATTTTATATATTTTTTTGTGTTTTTTTCTTTTTTTTAACTTTTTTTTGTTTTTTTTACACTTTTTTTTGTAGCTTTAACTTTTTTAACTGGTACCAGGTTTGGGTCTCTCAAAATGCGACAGCATCTTGGGAGACCCTGTGAAAGTGTGTCCTAGTCTGTGCAGTGCTGTACCCTACGCTAATACTCCACTAATGTATGGTAGCGTTCAAAACATTCACCAATGCAAAGACCAGGATTGCCAGGACAGAGGGGACAATAATACCGGGTGTCACGCCTAAATCCGCGCTTGCTGCAGACACAACATCTTTTTTGGGGGGTTCGTTGGGTAGGGGTACTCGGGAGGGCATAAAGAAAATGCCTCTCATGCAGCCTACTTACTGCATTTGGTTGGGGAAGGTGAGGTGGAGCACCGTCTGGAAACAGAAGGGCTCTGACGATCTCTTCCTGGAATTTAAGGAAGGATCCAGTCTGTCCTGAAGCTCTGTATGGCACATGAGCGTTCAGCAAAGCCAATTGAAATAAATAAACAGACACTTTTTTGTACCAGCGTCTGGCATTATGGGCAATTAGGTACGGCATCAACAACTGGTCGTTGAGGTCCACCCCTCCCATATTAAGGTTATATTCGTGGACACAGAAGGGTTTCTCCACAACACCAGTCGCCGTAGGAATTTGGACCGTCGTGTCTGCATGAAGGGAGGTAAGAACGGAAACATTCTTATTGTCCCTCCACTTCATAGCGAGCAAGTTATTACACTGCAAGCAGGCTCTCTCCCCCAGCCTAAGACGGGAATATACAAGCCGCTGGGGAAAGCCCCGGCGATTAGGTCGCACTGTGCTACATGCTCCAATCTAATGATCAAAAAGGTGGCTAAAAAGTGGCACGCTCGTGTAATAATTGTCCACGTACAAGTGGTACCCCTTTCCGAATAAGGGTGACACCAAGTCCCACACTATCTTGCCAGCGCTTCCTATGTAGTCAGGGCAGTTTGTCGGCTCTACGTGACTATCTTTGCCCTCGTAAACCATAAAACTACATGTATAGCCTGTGGCCCTGTCACAGAGCTTATACATCTTGACCCCATATCTGGCACGCTTGCTGGGAAGGTACTGTTTGAATGACAAGCGGCCAGAAAACTTAACCAGGGACTCATCAACGCAGACAACTTGATGGGGAGTAAACAAGTCTGCAAAACGTTGGTTGAAGTGGTTTACGAGGGGCCAAATTTTGTAGAGCCGATCGTATCCAGAGTCTCCACGAGGACGACAGAGTTCATTGTCGTTGAAGTGCATGAACCGCAAAATCTGCTCGTATCATACCCTGGCCATGGAAGCAGAGAACAAGGGCGAATGGTAAATTGGGTCAGTGGACCAATATGACCGCAACTCACTCTTTTTATTCAAGCTCATGAGGAGGGAAAGGCCCAGAAAGATCTTAAATTCGGAAACCATAATTGGTTTCCAATCTCTGGCAAGGGAGGACTGGGGATTAGTGGCGATGTGTTGACCAGCGTATAAATTGCTTTGGTCCACAATAGATCTATAGAGATCTTCGGTGAAAAACAGTGAATAAAAATCCAGTGGCATAAAGTCAACTGTTTCCACCTGAATTCCGGGTTGGCCAGTGAAAGGGGGAAGTACGGGTGCTGCAGAAGTGGTGGGTACCCAATTCGGATTGGCGAATGCAGCAGGAAGGGCACTATGGGCACGTCGGGCCTGTGTTCGTCTTCTTGGTGGCAGCGGGACACTACTTGTGCTTGCCACCTCGCCAGCTTGAACTGCACTTATGGGACTCGCCAGGTCACCAAGTGTTACTGCAGTGCTGGATGTACGGCCAGGGTGTACTAGGCCACTGGTGCTTGCCAGTTCACCAGAAGGAATAGCATCACTAGTACTTCTCTGCTCCATACGAGAGCCCTGCGGTTCTTGCACTTCAAGGACAGAAGAAGTTCGGGGTCTGGTACGCCTGACCTTAGCAGGGACCACAACTCCGTCGTCAGAGCTATCTGTCATGGAGCCGCTGTCCTCTACAGGATCGTATTATGAGCCTGAATCTGACAGATGAGTGACTTCCTCTTCACTATATGTCATGCTCAGAAACGTGTAGGCCTCTTCACTAGTGTACCTTCGATTTGCCATTTTGGGTTCTAAATTTAGGGGTACACTAGTGAGACTCGCAGGCAAAAAAGCTCCTGACTGTTAGCGACTGATTCAAAACGCTACCAAAAAACTGTTAGTGATCGCAGGGTCAGGCCTGACTCTGCGAACGCTGCAGTTATATGTGCTTAGTGTTTTGTAAGTGACAGTTATCGATCGATACTGCACTTGGGTGGGCTGGGCTGGGCTGGGCCGAGGAGCAAAACGCAGGTGCTAGCAGGTATCTGGGCCGATCCGGTAACACTGCGTTTCAGGGAACCCTAAATTGCTGGGGAGTATAGATCTGATCGGATCAGATATTGATCCGCTCAGATACTATAGCACTAAGGGAGGTGTATGCTGCGTGCGTGGGTTTTAGCGGTACTGGCGCTAACCTGACGCTGCCTGGGGCGACGCAGACCTTATCTGACCCTAAAAACGTAACTTATATCACCGCTGGGCAAGTAGGGGGTTAAACCTTTATAAGGTAATAAACGGCGGGTGCCCTAAAACTATAATAAACTATAATAAACTATAAAAAAATAAACTAACTAACCAGCGTCACCCGTAACAGTTATACGGTGATCGCTGGTGAAAGGGTTAACTAGGGGGCAATCAGGGGGTTAAAACCTTTAGCAGGTAGTATATGGGGGTCCCTGTCGCTCTAAAACACTGACAGCGAACCTATATACTTACCTCCCTAACTAGCGTCACCTGTGTCACTAATACAGCGATCAGAAAAACGATCGCTTAGCGACACTGGTGACGGGGGGTGATCACGGGGTTAACCTTTATTAGGGGGGTTAGGGGGGTACCCTGGACCTAAAGGGGGTTACCCCAGACCTAAAGGGGGCTAACCTAACTGCCCTAACACTTATAACTGTCACAAACTGACACCAATGCAAAAAAAAAAATTGCTATTGGTGTCAGTGTGACAGGGGGTACAGGGGGGGTGATCGGGGGGTGATCGGGGGGTGAAAATTGTGCCTGCGTGTTCTACTGGAAGTGTAGTGTTGGTGCAACTTACTTGGATGTCTTCTCTCCTCGGCGCCGGATCGAAAAGACCGGCTCGAGGAGAGATGACATCACTTCCTCTCCCTCTGTTTACATTACAGAGGGAGAGGAAGCATTTGATTCGCTGGGAGCGATCGGGAGGGGGTGGCCCTCAATGTATGGCCTTTCCCTGACCTCTCATCGCCCGCGAACAAGAGCCGACCGCCTATGGCACCAGGGGGGCGTCCGATCGGACCCCCCGCCCGCGGGAAGGCATCGAGTATCAGGTACGTGATTTTGCCAGCCCGTGCCATTCTGCTCACGTATATAGGCGTGAGGCGGTCGGCAAGTGGTTAATTATGGACTGAAGGGGGGTAGTCTATGTAAAGGTACTACAATGAGGAGGGAGTTGCAGGGAGTTGCAGTAGTCAAGGCGAGAGATAACCAGGGAGTGAATTAGAAGCTTGATGGTGTCAATAGTTAAAAAGGGGCATATTCTGGAAATGTTGTGGAGGCTAAGGCGGCATGATTTGGACAGGGATTGTATATGGGCCTGAAAGGACAGTTCAGGGTCTAAGGTTACCCCTAGCACCCTGGCATGTGGGGACGGACTGATAGATGTGCCATTGATCTTGACAGAGAAGTCAGGGAAACGGGCACGTGGGGGAGGAGATATTAAGAGTTTTAGATAAATTCAGTTTGAGGAAGTGGTTTGACAGTCTAGGTGGGTTATGCTCTCTAAATAGAGGAAAAGTAAATGTAAAGCTGTTACTTCATGTGTCTATTTAATATAGGAGGCCAGTTTCCCAATGAAAAACATGCAGGCTCAGCACCTAGCATACTATAGCTGCACCAATGTCATACAAGGTAGGCGAACGCCCAGCTGTATTGAAAACAAATAGGAACAGACATTGAGCACAATCCTAGAGTATTAAACCAAAATCTCTTCAGTATAATACAAAAGTAATTGCACTCGCAAACTATTTTGTGAAGCATTATTTATTAGGTTCCACTCCTGAGGTAAGATCAGTATGGTAAGTTTCCTGGTTGCCATGGGAAAGCTTTTATAGAAATGCTGTTAAGTTTTCTCTGATTTAGGACACAAACTTCAATAGTGCATTAAGAGATACAATTTATTAACTCTTTCTAAAAATTCTTAAATATACTTTATACGTTACATACTCTTGACGGCTACACTCTATACAAAAAGTAGATCATTGCATATTCTCTACAACTGTGTGCTTTATGCTACCAAAACATTAAATATACTGTGTTGCATATTATATATTCCTGTTTTGTACAGTTTACTTTATATTTATATACCCAAAGTATTGAGTCATTGTCTCAATTGGTTTTGCTTCAGAAAGGACAGGTTTAGACAAAGCGTTATCCTGATATTTTGTGTGTAGAAAGATATAAGTCTTATGCCCCGTACACACAATTGGATTTTCCGACAACAAATGTTGGATGTGAGCTTGATGGCGGAAAGTCTGACCGTGTGTATGCTCCATCGAACATTTGTTGTCGGACTTTCCGACAACAAATGTTGGCTAGCAGTTTCTCAAATTGTCCGCCAACAAATGTTTGTTGTCAGACTTTCTGATCATGTGTACACAAGTCCGTCGGACAAAAGTCCACGCATGCTCGGAATCAAGTACTAGCCAGAAGCGCTCGGTCTTGTAAAACTAGCGTTCATAATGGAGAAATCACGTATGTCTTGTACGTCACTACATTCGTAATTGTTGGCCAACATTTGTGTGACTGTGTGTATGCAAGACAAGTTGGAGCCAACGTCCTTGGAACAAAAATCCATGGTTTTGTTGTCGGAAAGTGTGTACGGGGAATTAGAATAACTTAGAACAATAGAATAGAATAATAGGACCACAGCTAGTTGTGGCCCTCTTTGTGTGACAAGAGGGCAATCATTGAGTTCTTCCTTTCACATCTTTTTTTCTAATTCAGATCTTTCACATCTGGCTGAAGTCCTCTGATACTATGTGCAGAAGCACTGAACAAGCCCCTTCTGTCTTTTTCACTGCAACAACATAGACATTGAAAATGTGGCTGTTACCATAAGCAGCTTCTCCCAACCACTTCCCTGAGCAGCCAAAATTGGACTAGGTAAACTATTGATATATAAGCAAAACATATGCAAAGTATACACATGCTTTTGGGGGTAAAAATATTAGGATTAAAGTGGAATTAAAGTCTAATTATAAGTGTTGTTAAAATATAGTCTCCCCCTCTCCTACTACCTATGCTGCATAGCCATAATAAAAGAGATCAGTGCAAACCCTTTTTTTAAAAGATCTGCTCCAGTTCAGTCACATGATTGAAAAGCAGCAACTCCCTGTTTCAGGAAGAATCTGCTGCAGGGGACAGATCACTAACAACAGATGGGCAATAGGAGCAGATTTGTTATGTCAAAGCTCCATGAATTCAATGCTGTCAATCACTCCCTGAGCTATTGTCAAGCCTCTGCTTCTTAATTATGTGACCACAATGGAGCAAATAAAAAAAAGGTATTTCCACTGATCTCTTTAATAAAAGCTATGCACCATAGGTAGGAGGAGGGGAGGCAACCTTTTTAACAACACTTATAGTTAGCCTTTACTTCCACTTTAATTTACTAATAGAGAAGAGGCTTTTTTACTTTGCTGAGTGAATGTTAGTGAAGCTGTGTTCATTTTGGTTACCTTTAAATACCAAATTCTGTGCAGGGGAAAGAAACAAAAATACCTACCATATAAATGAGTATTCAAAGTATACATAGCTCTACCTTGTTCACGAACATTCAATATGCATAGTAAACAGCCTATCTCTTTTATTAAGACATTTCCAATGTGATTAGATCAGATACACAGGGGGCACAAGGAAAGTATGCTAGGGGAGCTCACCCAGTGCCACTAAAAATGTTAAAGTGTTTGTGAAGGCAACTTTTTTTAAAAATAACAAACATGTTATTCAATTATTAGGAGGTCAGAGAGGGCAATCTGTCAGAAAGACCCGGGTTTCCGAACAGTGTTTTGTTTACCAGGCACTCGGATCAGGTGGACAGATTATTGGGAGGGGCTGGGGAGGACCCAGCAGTCATGATACAAGTTGGTACCAATGACCAAGTGAGAGGAAGGTGGAGAGTCGTAAAAAACAATTTCAGGGACTTAGGGAATAGATTGACGAAAAAGGACCTCCAAGGTAGTTTTCTCTGAAATACTACCTGTACCTCGAGCAAAACCAGAGAGACAGCAAGAACTTAGGGAACTAAACAAGTGGCTGAGGAACTGGTGCAAGAAATAGGGGTTCGAGAACTGGGCTGACTTCTAAGTCGGTTACCGGCTCTTTAGGTAAGATGGGCTGAACCATAACAGGGATGGTAGAGCTCTACAGGGAAGTAAGAAGGCCACAAAGCTGGAGGGGCTTTTAAACTAGGTGTTGGGGGGGGGGACCAGCGAAAGCGTTAGCCAACAGGGAGTGGGTGACAGAGGGTGATAGAAGAGATAGCACTAGTAATAGCAGTGAAAATACAACAATATCAACTAATCACAGGGTAAGTGAGTAGGCGATAGGGATGAGCCAAACACCCCCCTGTTCGGTTTGCACCGGAACATGCGAACAGGCAAAAAATTTGTTCGAACACCGTTGGGGCTTGAACATGAATAATCAAAAGTGCTAATTTTAAAGGCTTATATGCAAGTTATTGTCATAAAAAGTGTGTCTTGTCATAAAAAGTGTGAAGTATATGACTTTTTTTCCTTTGAAATGTCATTTTGCTGTCAGACTGTTCTAAACACGGGAAATATGCGCCCCTTTACAAGCATACTATAGACACCCCCAAGGTACAAAATTTAAAGGAATATTACACTTTTATTGTTTCACTTTATGCATTATTAAAATCACTGCTCCCGAAAAAACTTTTTTTTGCATTGATCCATGTCCCCTGGGGCAGGACCCAGGTCCCCAAACACTTTTTATGACAATACTATGCATATAAGCCTTTAAAATTAGCACTTTTGATTTCTCCCATAGACTTTTAAAGGGAGTTCAGCGGCTTTCGAATTTGCCGCAAACACCCCAAATTGTTCGCTGTTTGGCGAAATTGCGAACAGCCGATGTTCAAGTCGAACATGAGTTTGACTCGAACTCAAAGCTCATCCCTAGTGGGTGATTCAAATTCAAAAACAATGCCAGGAGAAACAAAGGGAGAAAACATTTTGCACTCATACAACAATAAGAGGAGTATACACAAATGCTAAGAGTCTAGCTAGCAAAATAGTGGATCTAGAGCTGATATTACACAAGGAGGATTTAGACTTTGTGGGAATAACTGAAACCTGGTTTGACAGCTCACACGATTGGCTCGCCAATATACAGGGGTATTCCTTTTATCGAAAGGACAGGGAATGTAGATGAGGGGGAGGGGTGTGTTTTATATGTCAAAAGTGATGTAAGGGTGGTAGAGAGGAGTGACATTATGTATGGAACCAGGGGGAGGTGGAATCAGTATGGGTAAAACTTCAAAGAGAGGAGGTGAGTGGAAAATGAATAGTGGGAGTATGCTATAGGCCACCCAACATGAAGGAGGAGGAGGAGCTGGAATTACTATCTCAGTTAGAAATGGCAGGGAAACAGGGTAATGTAATCATAATGGGGGACTTCAACTATCTCGATATTGACTGGGCAGAGGGAACAGCTCACTCACAAAAGGCCCGTCACTTCATGAATGTTTTACAGGACAACTTCATGTCCTAAATGATGGATTCCCCAACTAGAAAAAATGCACTGTTAGATCTATTAATTACAAACGATCCAAGTCTGATTAATTACGAACGATCCAAGTCTGATTTCAGATGTGGAGATACGTGATAACTTGGGATCTAGTGATCATAGGATGATCACGTTTACCGTAAATCACAGGAAAAGGAGGCATATGGGTAGTACACACTACATTTCAAAGGAGGCCATTTTCCTGATGTCATTGCTACTTGACATTGGGGACCAAATTCTGGATTCATTGAACACAGGAGAGAAATGGGAATGCTTTAGGGACATATTAAACAAAGGTACCAAACAGTGCATTCCGTTGCGCAATAAATATAGTAAAGCAGAAATTAGACCTGGGTGGTTAAACCATAATGTGAGTAGCCTCATCAAGGAAAAAAGTATGGCCTTAAATAAAAGCATTCCTGCACTAAAAGGAATGTAATAAGAAATGTAAAATCACAATCAAGGCAGCTAAAAAAGATTACGAGAGACACAGCGGAAGAAAGCAAAAATATCCCAAAACAAAATCGGAGCACATTGCACACTTAAAAGATGAGGATGAGAGGATAGTTACAGATGACACAAAGAAGGCAACTGTACAAAATGCCTCCTTCTCCACAGTTTTATGCAGGAAAAAGAAGGGTTTACCGACAGCGCCTATAGTATTAGTGACATAACACGTGACATACCCACGTGGCTAACTGTCAGGTCACCTGAAGCCAGCTGACAGATGCAGCCTGTTGGGGTCAGGAGTGCACCGGTAAGGTAGTGGACCCCACGGCTGACTGCTGCGGGTGGAGCTCTGGGTGGTTCAGGAAAGCAGGTACTCTGGAGCACCAACATGGATCACACTGGGAGCTAGAGCATGAGATTTCCCAGGGCACAGAATCTAAGAGCCAGTGGGTGTTCACCAGG
The DNA here is from genome assembly GCF_042186555.1 of Aquarana catesbeiana. Lineage (NCBI taxonomy): Eukaryota > Metazoa > Chordata > Amphibia > Anura > Ranidae > Aquarana > Aquarana catesbeiana. The sequence goes on from NC_133325.1 coordinate 346,563,647, forward strand.
GCCCCTGATGGTGGGGATGGACTTTGCTGCAGTCTGGCTCCAGGTCACGGCCCCCAAGGTCTCCCAGCTCATGCTCACTATAGACTACTGGAGGATAGAAAGGAAGCAGCGGCCAGGCACAACAAGGATAGTCAAGAGATAAGCCAAAAGGTCAGGGCAACAAGCAGATAGGCATAGTCAAAGAACACGCCAAAGATCAGGATATGAAGCAGACGAGGACAGTCAAGAACAAGCCAAGGTCGGTAAACAGGATCAGATGTAGGACACACAGCAATGAGCACATGGAAGCCAAACACACAATATTGATCAGCAAGTCTTGGCTTGCAGTGCACAGGTAATATAATGTTCCTAATTAGAGGCTGGGGTGGAGCCATGCTTGAGGGATGATTACTTAAGCATACAGGTGAACAGCAACTGGCCTCTAAGCTGAACACAACAGAAAGGTGAGCAAACAGACAAGAACACTACTGCAGAGTCATGACACTAACAGAGGCCAGAGTCAACGAAAGACTCAATAAACTTAACACAAATAAATCACCAGGACCAGATGGCTTACACCCGCGAGTCCTCGGAGAACTCAGTCAAGTTATAGTAAGGCCATTGTTCCTAATCTTTGTGGACAGCATACTAACAGGATTGGTACCAGCTGATTGGAGAAAAGCCAGCGTAGTACCAATATTCAAAAAAGGGCAGAGACATATTCCTGGGAATTATAGGACAGTCAGTCTAACATCAATAGTGGGTAAATTATTGGAGGGGATAATTAGGGATTATATCCAAAGTTTTACTGAGGAGAAGAATTTCATTAGTGGTAATCAGCATGGGTTTATGAGAGGACGATCCTGTCAGAGCAATCTGCTAACATTCATAGGAAGTAAGCAGCCATCTAGATAGAAGGGGGCCTGTGGATGTGGTGTATATGGATTTTGCAAAAGCATTTGATACAGTCCCCCATAAACGCTTAATTTACATGCTGAGGTCCACAGGCTTGGACCAGAGGGTTTGTGCTTGGGTAAAAAAAAATGGTTACAGGGACAGGTCCAAAGGGTAGTGATAAATAAGACGTACTCAGACTGGTCTGGTATGATGAGTGGGGTACCCCAAGGTTCTGTCTTGGGACCAATTCTATTCAACATATTCATAAATGATATAGAGTATGGGATAACTAGTTCAGTCTCAGTCTTTTCGGATGACACAAAGATAAGCAGAGTAATTCACTCGCATCAGGGCATAGAAATTTTGCAGAAAGACCTGAACATAATAAAAGAGTGGGCAGACAAATGGCAAATGAGGTTTAATGTGGAGAAGTGTAAAGTAATGTACTTGGGGTCAAAAAACATTAATGAAAAATATTCACTGGGTGGAGAACAGGTGGGAGAATCAAGGATGAAGAAGGATCTAGGGGTGCTAATAGATGACAGATTGAGCAACAGCATGCAGTGCCAAGCTGCAGCTACCAAAGCAAGCAGAATATTAGCATGCATAAAAAAGGCGATATACTCCAGGGACAAAACTATAATTCTGCCACTCTATAAAGCTCTGATCAGACCTCATCTGGAGTTTTCCATCCAGTTCTGATCACCAGTCCAAAGGGATGTGCTGGAGCTGGAGAAAGTCCAAAAAAAAGCAACAAAATTATTAAGGGGACTGGAGGACCTCAACTATGAGCAATGGCTGCAAACACAAAATGTATTCACTTTATGTCATACTTACCTGCTCTGCCCAATGGTTTTGCACAGAGAAGCCCCAATTCCCCCCCCCCCCCGAGTGCCCCCATAGCAAGCCACTTGCTGTGAGGGCACACATGCATGCTTCATCTCAAGACTCACTCTCTGCGTCCATAAGACACAGAGACCTTGGCCCAGCCCTGCCCCCCACGCCCTCCTCACTGTCTCTGGTTGACAGTAGGGGGAGACCTGGTAGAGCCACTGCTCTGATGCACATCGCTGGAGATTGTTCTTGGGTAAATATTAGGGAGGCTAAAGGGGGAGCTGCACACTGAATGTTTTTTACCTTTATGCATAGAATAAATAAAAGTGTAAAAATAAGAGTAAAAAAACCTTCAGCCTTTTGAGCCACTTTAAACTTTTACAAAACTTTGTTGTGCAAAACTACAAAGGTTTTTTTTTTTATCTTTGCTTTGAGCAAATCAGTCTATTCTTGACTGCACCTCAGACATGCTAAATTAATTAACATATCTATTGATGAGCATTAAGTAATTTAAAATCCACAATTTCTTGATTCTGCAGTGTCTTCTATTTAATTTCTATCAGGAATACACACAAAAGCAGTTTTACAGGAAAAGGTGAAATACAGGCCTTAAGAGATAAAGACAGGAAAGTGGAGTAAGTCAGCATTCTTCCTATATATGCAAATAGATAAGCATCAAAACAAAAGCTTTCTAAAATCTTTTCACAGAGGTGCCATTTTCTTATCTTAGATCATCCTCAGGCTGGCTGCACAGAGTTTAATGAAATGGCCGTCTGAGGAAATAAAACATTTAGCCCAACCAGAGGTTGATTTGTTATTTTATAAAGCAATGAAACATAACAATGTGCTGTTATATTACCTCACGTATCTCTATCAATATGCTGTACTTAGATTGCCAGTGAACAAGCATCACATTTTACCATTTAATATCATACTCTTAGAAGGTACATTTTACAGATTTTATCTTCTACAGCCAATTCAAAGGATAGACTTTAACTATTTTATCACCAGATGGATATTCTCCAAAGTTCTTTTTTTAGTAGTAAACTAAAACAACCATGATCTGTATTGTGTGTGGCTGTAGGCCTGTAAAAATTGTTTAATCCTTGAACAGTCCCTAAAATAACACAAGCTTAGTCTAATAATTTAATTCTTAAACATTCAATAAAACCTCCATAATAGATCTAATTTTATGCAGTACAGGCATACCCCACTTTTAAGTACACATTTGGGTTTATTTACTAAAGCTGGAAAGTGCAAAATCGGGTCACTTCTGCATAGAAATCAATGAGCTTCCAGGTTTTATTACCAAAGCATAATTGAACAAGCTGGGGTTAGAAGCTCATTGGTTTCTATGCAGAAGTGACCCCGATTTTGCACTTTTCAGCTTTAGTAAATAAACCCCATTGTGTACTTAAAAGTGGGGTATGCCTGTATACAAGCTTACTTACCAAAAAATACCACGCAATAAAGCTTCTGATCATGGGAAAAATGCTAAATTTCTAGACCATACATGGTACTAGCACATGACGCTGACATAGTTACATAATTGCATATAGTCATGTGAAAAAGCAAGTACACCCCATGGAAATTGTTAACTTTCCTCAACATATTTGAACAGGAAACCAATAGATCTTCATTAAAATAGTGCAGACAGATAAAGGATATCAATGAGCTTGAATAGAAACACAAGGAAAATTTGCCTTTTCAATTGTTTATTCAACAAAAATATCAATAGATGTAACAGTGTGCTGTGGAAAAGGTGAGTACATCAATGGCCTCAGAAGCTGTTATTGTCTGCTTTAGCAGAAAATACATTTTTAGGCATTTTGCATAACTGCCTCCAAGCCTTTTTAAATAATCATACATTTTTTCTTTTTAAGCCATTCCTTGATTCACGTTAAATGATGTATTTATTTATTGCAGCAAGGCCTTTTGTTTTAGGGGGGTATTATTTTGGGTGATTTTATTGATTTGAGGCTATATTGTGTTTTTGTTTCTTGATATTGTATGTTGATGGTGCCTTTTTTGCTTCAAGACTTCTTTAAAAAAAAGTTGGCTCTTGTTTCAGAAGTGGGGTTTTTATTAGGAATTACTTTCTTCTGGGATTCTTAATCTTTATTTTATGTCGATAGGACCTTTTTTTTTATTTTTTTTTATTTTGGGGTACCCAAAGTGCAACATTCACTTGTTAGAAAAGATAATTGAAATTAAGTGCAAGAACAGTGTTCACCTAAACAATTTGACATTAAATCACTTACACACACACACATACAATACATTAGGCTTATTACCCCTGATTAAAATTGTCCTGCTACTGGTAAATTTTACACTGCTGTATCTTCTGAAGTATTTTAACTCCTGCCTGTACTCTTTGTCTCTAGAACATTTTGACCAATTCTCTCTCATTAAGAATGTCTTGCTGCTGGCGGGTTTTAGGCCCCTTTCACACAGGCTTTCCGATCAGGTCCACCTGTCAGTTTTTCAGGCGGACCTAATCGGATGCTCCATTCACTCTTAAGCCTTCGTACACACGATGCGATTGTTGGCAGGGGATGTCTGTTGACAGAATGTTGTCCTAAAATCTGACCGTTTTGACAATCGTTGTCCAAATTTCGGCCAACATATGTTGGATGGCAGGCTAGTAAATTTTCGGTGGGCAATGGTCCATTGTCATATTTAAGTATAGTCAGTATACAAATCCATCACACAAAAGTCAAAACACAAACCAATGCTCACCAAACGCAAAATTAGCAGAAGGGGCCCAAAGGGTGGCCCTCATGTGCTGAAATTCCTCGAGGTACGCCACTACGTTTGTGTTTGTTGCATGACAATTGTGTACCATTAGTAAGCAAGACAAGATCCTGGCACACGCCCTTAAGACAAAAATCAGACGCTCGGTTGGCTAACAATCGTACCATGTGTACCAGGCTTTATAGAGCTGTGGATGTCAGCCGTCCACTGACACCCACTGCTATCCGATCCTATTTGTGAAATCCAGACAGATGGTGACCCTATTTTTCAACCGTCTGGCATAAAGGAGAACGGGACTCTGACAAATCTGTCTCAGCACAGTTAGCAGAGACGGACCTGTCATCCACCTGCTCAGAGGGGAACAGCGGATTGATCCCCCGCTGAGCAAGTGGAGTCCACCAAGTGGACAAGACCGTGTGAAAGGACCCTTAGGCTGTTGTATCATGGTAATTGTCTTAATTGCTAAATGGAGTTGGACAGAAATTGGCACCTGCAAGACAGTTTTAAATCAGTGCGAACAGGGAAGCCTCAGCATACTACTGGCCAATTTCTATCTGCTGGTCAAAGCAGCTCTGCTATCACTTAAAGCGGGGGTCCACCTATCTATCGTTTTTTTTTTTTTGAGTTCATTCACAAACTTTTCTTCTCAGCATTACATACTCACATATTGTGTGTAATATGTCCGCCTGTGTCAGATTTCGTCGGAAAGAATAACTTATATTATTCACTGCAGGCGGTTTCCATCTTCATTGTGGGTATTTGAAGCCCACAAGCATTTATTTCCTGGATGTGGTGAATGCTTTGCTCCCAGCATTCACCGCTCGTTCCCGCACATGCTCAGTGGCATCCTGGGAAGCCTGAGACTAGCTCCCAGGAGTCTGGGAGAGGCTAGAAACACGCCTACTCCCACGGGAGGAGAACCAGGAAGTGCAAAGAAGAATAGAAAAATGAAAGGTAATTACGGCGATTTAAATTTTTTTAAACGGCATGTCAGCATCTAGGCAAGGAAGAGAATACATACAGATATTGTTCAAAATTTGGGTGGAACTCCGCTTTAATGAAAAAACATGTGTCTCCACTAAAACTGCCTGAAAATACTTTTTTTTTTTTTAAACTGAACTCCGGGAAAAGTAAAAATGCTTTCTTGTAGTGTGCCTGCCCCCTACCGAGGGTTAAATGCTTGTTTAGTTTTTTCTTTTTTGTTTTCTTAGCCTTGAGCTTTCAACTGAAATCAGTTAGATTGAGATGCTACTGCTGTATGTAACCCAAGCTGATAGTTAAAGACAAAAATCAATATGCTCTGTTTGTGTACACTGTCACAAAGACTGCCTGTGATATTTGTACCGTTCCATACCACCACATATATCCTAAAGTTATCCCCCAAGCATGTTATTTAATTTGTGTAAAAAATCAACTGAAATGTAAACTCACAGCTGATCCACAGAAATACAAAAAATGTCCAACTTGCTCCAACAGGGAGTTCCCTCCTGATCCACTAATACATTTGGATATCCCCTGTTTGACCACTTCAGACCCAGAGGATTTGGCTGCTCAATGACCAGAGCACTTTTTACAATTTGACACTGCGCTGCTTTAACTGGTAATTGTGCGGTCATGAAATGCTGTATCCAAACGAAATTTGCATCCTTTTAGTCCCACAAATAGAACTTTCTTTTGATGGTATTTGATTGCCTCTGCGATTTTAATTTTTTGCGATATAAAAGGAAAAAGAACGAAAATTTGGGGAAAAAAATATATTTTCTACTTTTTGTTGAAAAAAATCAATAAACTCAAGCATAGCAAAAATGTATTCAGCCACATGTCTTTAGTAACAAAAATGTAAATAAGTGTATATTTACAAAAGTTATAGCGTCTACAAACTAGGGTACATTTTCTGGAATTTAAGCAGTTGTTAGTTTATGACTGCCTATCTTATTGCTTGAGGTGCTAAAATGGCAGGGCAGTACAATGCCCCCCCCAAATGACCCCATTTTGGAAAGTAGACACACCAAGGAAATTGCTGAGAGGCATGATGAGGGCAAAGAATATTTTTTTAAATTTTTTGTCACAAGTGATTGAATAATGAAAAAAAAAATACACAAAGTTGTCACAAAATGATATATTGCTCACATGTGCCATGGCTATATGTGGAATTACACCACAAAATACATTCTGCTGCTTCTCCTGAGTATGGGGATCCTTACTCAGACAAAATATAAAATATTCTACTGACTCAACATGCCTCTCATTAAATAGCTTGGGGTGTCTACTTTCCAAAATGGGGTCATTTGAGGTGGTTTTGTGCTATCTTGGCATTTTATGGCCTTCGAAACTGTGATAGGTAGTGAGGAGTGAAATTAAAAATTTACACCCTTAGAAATCCTGAAGGCGGTGCTTGGTTTTCAGGGTCCTGTACGCGGCTAGCTCCCCAAAAGGCTCATACATGAGGTATCCCTGTACTCAGGAGAAGCAGCAGAATGTATTTTGGGGTGTAATTCCACATATAACTTTTGAACACTATATCATTTAGTGACAACTTTGTGCAAAAAAAAAAAAAAAAGTGTAATTTTCCAGAAACTTGTGGCAAAATATAAAATATCCCATGGACTCAACATGCCTATCAGCAAATAGCTTGGGGTGTCTACTTTCCAAAAAGTTTGAATGGTCCTGGCACTTTTTGTTTACATGAAAAAATATTATTTTTTTGCAAGAAAATTACTTTGAACCCCCAAACATTATATATTTTTTAAAGCAAAGGCCCTACAAATGAAAATTGTGGGTGTTGCAAATTTTTTTTCACACAGTATTTGCGCAGCGATTTTTCAAACGCAATTTTTTTGGAAAAAACACACTTTTTTAATTCTAATGCACTAAAACACACTATATTGCCCAAATGTTTGATGAGATATAAAAGATGATCTTAGGCCGAGTACATGGATACCAAACACGGCCTTTAAAAGCCTTTACAGGTTACCATTTTAGATTTACAGAGGAGGTCTACTGCTAAAATTATTGCCCTTGATCTGACCTTCACGGTGATACCTCACATGCACACATGCATGGTGCAATTGCTGTTTACATATGACACCAGACCGACGCTTGTGTTCGCCTTTGCGCATGAGCATGGGGGGGGGTTGCTCTTTTTTTCTTTTTTTTTTTTTTAATTATTTATTTTGCTTTTTTATTTTTAAACCATTCCTTTCATTTTTTTTAATCATTTTTATTGTTATCTCAGGGAATGTAAATATCCCCTATGACAGAAAAAGGTAGTGACAGGTATTCTTTTTTGAAAAAAAATGGGGTCTATTAGACCCTAGATTTCTCCTCTGCCCTCAAAGCATCTGACCACACCAAGATTGGTGTGATAAAATGCTTTGCCAATTTCCCAATGGCGCTGTTTATATCCGGCAAAACCTAAGTAATGAAATGTTTGTAGCTTCCGTTTTCTTAGGCCATAGAGCTGATTGGAGCCATTCTGGTCTCTGATCAGCTCTATGGTCAGCTGGCAGAACCACCGGCTGCATTCTCGGGTTCCTTGTTGGGACAGGAGAGCGCGAGAAAACCATTGAAGTCCGTTCCAGGTTCGGGTCTGTCAAAATGCGATGGCATCTTTGGAGACCCTGTGAAAGTGTGTCCTAGTCTGTGCAGTGCTGTACCCTATGCTAATACTCCACTAGTGTGTGGTAGCATTCAAAACATTCACCAATGCAAAGACCAGAATGGTCAGGACAGGAGGACAATAATAGCCGGTGTCACGCCTATATCTGCGCTTTCTACAGATGCAACATTTTCTTTGGGGGGCTCGTTGGGTAGGGGTACCTGTCTGGAAACAGAAGGGCTGTGATGATCTCTTTCTGGAAGTTAAGGAAGGATCCAGTTCATCCTGAAGCTTTGTATAGCACATACACATTCATCAGAGCCAATTTATATAAGTATACACTTTTTGTACCAGAGTCTGGCTTTACGGGCAACTAGGTACGGCACCAACAACTGGTCATTAAGGTCCACCCCTCCCATATTAAGGTTATATTCGTGGACACAGAGGGGTTTCTCCACAACACCAGTCGCCGTAGGAATTTGGACCGTCTTATCTTAGTGAAGGGAGGACGGAACTAAAACATTCCGATTATCCCTCCACTTCACAGTGAGCAAATTATTACATTTCAAGCAGGCTCTCTACCCCAGCCTAAGACAGGAATCTACAAGCCGCTGGGGTAAGCCCCGGCGATTAGATCGCACGGTGCCACATGCGCCAATTCCATGATCAAACAAGTGACTAAAAAGTGGCACGCTCATGTAATAATTGTCCACATACATATGGTACCCCTTTCCAAATAAGGGTGACACCAAGTCCCACACAATCTTACAAGCGCTCCTTTTGTAGTCTGGGCAGTTCTATGTGACTATCTCTTCCCTCGTAAACCATAAAACTATATGTATAGCCTGTGGCCCTGTAACAGAGCTTATACCTCTTGACCCCATATCTGGCACGCTTGCTGGGAAGATACTGTTTGAAAGACAAGCGGCCAGAAAACTTAATCAGGGACTCATCAATGCAGACAACTTGATCGGGAGTAAACAAGGCTGCAAACTGTTGGCTGAAGTGGTTTACAAGGGGCCGAATCTTGTAGAGCCGATGGTATCCAGGGTCACCCCGAGGACGACAGAGTTCATTATCATTGAAGTGCATGAACCACAAGATCTGCTTGTATCATGCCCTGGCCATGGAGGCAGAGAACACAGGCATATGGTGAATTGGGTCAGTGGACCAATATGACTGCAATTTTTCTTTTTTTTTACAACAAGGTTGGTCTTTATTTAAGAATTTATGGTACACAATACAGAAAAGAAGAAAACAATACAGTGGTCACAAATAGGGCTGTACATGTCTTATAGAAGGAGCAGTGAAATCACATACAGTAGTATTTATTCGTGCATAATATCAAAGCTAGGAGGTAGAGAAGAGAGGGGGGGGGGAGAGAGTAAGGAGATGGGGTAGAGGAGGATTGAACGGGCAGGGGGAAATATCAGGGATAGAAGGGAAGGGATTAGAGGTGGGGGACCAACACTGCATAGAAAACCACAGACAGCAGGAATGTACTAGGTCACGTTTAATGTAAACCACAACCAGGATCAGTCCAAGGCTGCCATACCCTTGTATACTTCTGAGGGCATCCCCTACTTATATATGTCAATTTGTACATAGGAAGGACAGATTTTTCCCACGCCCCCACTGTTGGAGACCTGCTAGAAATCCACTTTAATAAAATCTCTTTTTTGGCATAGAAGAGCAACAACGAGACTAGCAACTTCGTATATCTAGGTCTCTGGTCATCATCATGTATGCCCAGTAAGGCTAATTCAGGTGTTAAGGGTATTTCAAGTTGTAGACGAGCATTAATTCCCTCCATAATGGCAGACCAATATAGTGCTAGTTTAGGGCAGGCCCAAAACATGTGGATGTAGGAGCTATCAGGAGAGTGGCAACGCGGGCAGTCCGGGGACCTCCCCGGATATATTCTATGCAGCCTCTGAGGCGTAAGGTACACCCTATGGAAGAATTTTGTTTGCACTAATTTATCCCTAGAAGATATCAGCAGTCTAAAGCCATCCTCAAAACTGTCTTCCCATGATTGTCTGTCTATCGTCGGGATGTCAGCCTCCCACCGAGTCCAGAGAATGTCCATCTTTGGAGAGTCTTTCCTAATTAGGTTTAGGTATATTGCAGACAAAGGCTTGGATAGAGACTCTTGGGCCAGCAAATCCTCCACCGCATCTAATTCAAGATCGAGTGGCGTCGGGAATTGTGCCCCAAATGCATGCCGTAATTGATAGTATCGGAATATCATCCAATCAGGGAGACCATACCTGCTAGACAACTCCCGAAAGGAACACAGAGACCCCGCCACCACCACATCTTTCAGTATTTTTGTGTTATATCTGGCCCAAAGTTGCGGGTCAGGGATCGACCTAAGGTGTGGGAATGAAGGGTTACCCCACAGTGGGCAAAAGGGAGACCATTTACCTGGAGAAACAAAGCGTCTCCTGGCCAGACTCCACACCCCCAGAGTAGTCCTGGTAGGGGTCAGCAATAAAGGGTATGGCGAGGCACCTCGATATATCAGGTTACCCAACTCCCTGAGGGAACCCACAACAGTTGCCTCAAGGCAGACAGCAGCATTGGCTCTAGACTGTTCCAACCACCACCTAACCGTTACCAACATGGCCGCCCTATAGTAGAGTAACAGACTGGGCAAAGCCAGTCTACCACATTCCACCGGTAGCTGTAGGGTCGATCTGGCCAAGCGAGCAGTTCCGGAAAAGATAAATAAATTTAGAAAGATATATCATTTTTATGATATTAATTCGTCCTAATAAGTTAAGGGGTAGATTAGCCCATCTGGAGCAGTGGTCCTTTAGGCATGACACTACCAGCTGGAGATTAAGGCGTGGAAGGACTGTGGGTCTCGTGTGACTCTAATGCCCAAATATACAAATTCCTCTACCCACCGCAATGCAGATTGAGCCGCAGATTGTCTAGTCTGCGCATCAAGAGGGAACAAGACAGACTTTCCCCAGTTGATCCGAATTCCCGAAAACCTGCCAAATTCATCAAAGGCAGCCAGAGCAGCCTGTAGAGAAGGGCCAGCATCCTGCAAATATAACAGCGTATCATCCGCATATAGTGAAATTTTCTCCTCCAGAGGGCCCACCCTAAGTCCCTTAATATCCTCAGATTCCCTGACTAAAACTGCCAGGGGCTCCAAGGCCAAAGCAAAGAGGCTGGGTGATAGCGGGCAGCCCTGTTGGGTCCCCCTCTGCAGTAGAAAAAAGTCTGAAAGAGTATTATTAACCCGAATCCTTGCCCTAGGAGCCTTATACAACAATCCCAGCCAATGTAGAAACTTAGGTCCCACACCGAATCTACACAACACCGCCCACAGGTACTCCCACTCAACAGAGTCAAAAGCCTTCTCCGCGTCCAGAGAGGCTATGACTCTAGTGCCTACATTCTGATGGGAGATGGCTAAATTTAGGAACAGGCGCCGGATATTAATAGCCGTGCCCTTACTCGGCATGAACCCAGTCTGATCCACGTGCACGAGGTCCTCCATCACCCCACTAAGCCTACGAGCTAGAATTTTTGCCAGCAACTTGGCATCCGCGTTAATCAGAGAAATAGGTCGAGAGGAGGCACACTCTTCAGGGTCCTTAACAGGTTTGGGCACCAAAACCACTATCGCCTCGGACCAGGACTCCGGAAAAGAGTCCAAATCAGAGGATTGTCGCAGTAGTGAAGTAAGTCTAGGGGCCAGAAAATCCTGATACACTGAATAAAATTCAATGGGAATTCCATCGGGTCCTGGAGATTTGCCCGACTGCATAGATCCCAGTGCCTCCTGCACCTCCTCAAGGGAGACATCTCTATCCAAGTTTTCTCTCTTCTCTCTCTTGTCAATGCAGGAAGTGGGATCTGGTCAAGGTATTGCATAAGCTCAGGGACGCGAAAGTCTGCCCTAGAGGAGTATAAGTTCTGGTAAAAATCTAAGAATCTAGCACTCATATCAACCAGGGCTGTCAGCAAATGGCCATCTAGATCTTTCACCCTACCAATATCGCAGTATATTGTCCCTTTGCCAACCAGGCCAACAGTCTCCCGTTCTTATCCCCGAATTCAAACACCCGCTTCTTGGTGAGCTCAATTCTAAACAGGGACAATTCCCTCAGGGTATCTTGCCAGGGCACATAAGTTCCCTGATTGGGAGATCGTATATATTCAGCCTCTTTTAACCATGCTTGTTCTTCCAACTACCTCAGAGACTGCGCAGATTGCCTCTTTTTTGCAGCTATGCGAGCCATATACGTGCCCCTAATCCATGATTTAAGGGTATCCCATAGCACTAGAGGTCCAGCAGAGCCCGCGTTTGCCATCCAAAAGTTACACAGTGCCTCTGGCATCTCCTCTTGAATATCTGGGTCCATGATCCAGTATTTGGACAGCCTCCATACACCCACACCCTCCACCTCTGAGAGCCTCAGTGTGAAAGATACCGGAGCATGGTCTGAAATTCCTCGTGAGAGGATCTCAGTGGAAACCACTCTACGCAACAAAGCCGGTTTAGGCAAAGGCGAGGTCGATATGGGACAGGGACCGGTATGTGGTAGAGAGGCAAGTAAATTCTCTATCAGAGGGGTGGAAATGACGCCAAACGTCAATCATGTGGAAGGTGGAGGCCCAGCAGGACAAACCCTGCGGCTGTGGACCGGAAGCATGCAGTCTGTCCAAGTCTGGAGAAGGGGCCATATTAAAGTCACCAATGAATAATACATTCTCCACATTATAAAGTGTAACCTGCTGCATCAGCACATGGAGCACATCTATATCGGCTGGGGGGGGGGGGGGGTAGATGCCCACCACCACAATAGGTACCTCCAAAATCCGAGCATGGAGGAGCACATATCTTCCCCCCCGGTCGATCTTAACATCCAGGAGCTGAAAAGGCAGGGATTTGTGCACTAAAACACTGATTCCCCTAGCATAACTGGAATAGGTTGCATGGTAGTAAGCACCCACCCAGGCCCGTTTTAAACTCTGGACTCAGGGAGCCCATTAGATGTGTCTCAATAAGGATACACACCTGTGGACGGAGTTTCCTCAGATAGTTAATTACTAATGAGCGCTTTATAGTGGAATTGAGACCCCTCACATTTCATGTCACTACTAAGCATTCAGCCATAGGGGGGGAAGCAGAGAATTGCAACAGGTTTGTGACCGGTGGTGTCATACGCCACAGCTGCCATGGGAGATATCCCGCGACCTCCACCAACTCCCAAACCTGCAGCCATGTAGTTAAGTGAGCCGTACCATAAAGACCAGTGAAGTAATCATCCAACATTTTAAATAGAATACCAACATTACTTGTGCAACACATGTTAAACCAAAACACCCAACACAGGTTAGCAAGTGCTACCCCCCCCCCACCCCGTGCACCTCGGAACAGTGAGGAACACCTATATCCCGAAAAACCCATAGTCAAATGATTACAACTATCGAGTTGGGGTCGTACAACCTAGAGCAATGCAGTCACATTCCCAATGTCAAAATGACCAAATGTGAGTGTGAATAGGAAGACTCCCTGAGCAATGGAGTAGTATAACTGAAGAGAAAAAAAAAATACAAAATAAGAAGAAACTGACAATCACCTGCCTAGGCAGGGGCACATACTTATTGCGCTGTTGCAACTTAGAACCAGTTATATATAGAAAAAAACCCTTTTGTACAGTTCCAGGAAGGGCAGTTCGGGATAAGAAGGGGATCACAGTCTCTGTTCTGTAAGCCCTAACTGAACTCAGGGGAAAGTAAATCTCCCTTCTTCTTGGGGTGGTCAGAGAAAATGCAGATATGAAGCAGGGTGGATTATGTTCATCCTGTATATTTCTACAGAACCTGCATCCACATTATCAGAGCTTGCAAGACAGAAGAAGGGCACCAGTATGAAAAAATCATTGGGTAAAACGTGTCTCAGATCAGCAAGCAACACTGCCGACCACAGCAACAAAACGCAAACAATGGTAAATCGCACCGGCATCTTATGGAGGTAGGGTTTCCAACCAGACAGCCCCATCCTTAGGGTTGGTAAAGAAGCGGATCGTCTCGCCGCTCACCACTCGGAGCTTTGCGGGAAACAATATGCTGTACTTAACTCCTCTCTTCCTCAGACCGATCTTGACTGCATCAAAAGAGCGGCGCTGCCGCTGGGTCTCCATAGTATAGTCCGGAAACAAGAGAAGTTTGACGTTATGGTAGGGGAGCTCACCCGCAGCCCGGGAGGCCCTTAGTAGCTCATCTCTGTCCCAAAAGTTTAGTAACCGGAGGATGAAAGTGCGGGGAGGACCCCTCTGGACCCGGCCTTGGGGGGAAACGGTGCGCTCTCTCGACTGCAAAATAAGGGGAGAGCTGTGCAGAGGGCAGCACCGAGCGCAGCAAGTCCTCTGTGAACAGGGCCGGTGGTTTCCCCTCAGCCCCCTCAGGAAGACCCACAATTCTCTGGTTGTTTCATCTGCTGCGGTTCTCTGCGTCCTCAGCTCTATATTCAAGGGCTCTGACCTTTGTTTGCAGAGTGCGGATAGAGGCAGCATGGTCTGCCACCGTATCCTCCACGGATCCGACGCGCTGCTCAGCCTCCGACACTCTGGATCTGATTTTATCAATGTCCTGCCTTAGTAATCCCACATCCAGTTGAATTTCTTCTATTTTAGAAGCCAAGGCCGATTGGCAAGTGGTGACAGCTGCCTGGCAAGAAGTAATGGCAGCCATAAGCTCAGGCAACCCCGGGGTAGCAGCGAGGAGGTCTGCCTCGTGTTCTGTTTGCGACGCCATGTTGGAATGGCGCGCAGGAGAGCCCGGAGAGCAGGAGAGTGGGCCGCTGTCCTGAGAAATATTCGGGGGAAATTTCAATCTCATAACCCGCTTTTGGATACCGGGAGTTTTGGAAGGCATCCAGACCCAAGGGAGATCCACCAGTAAGCACAGTGTCAGTGTACGGATGAAAGATTCAGCTATACTCCAGGAGCTCTAAGGGAACACGTCTGCTCAGTCTGCCATGCCGGCCATGCCCATGACTGCAACTTTTAGTTATGCCCATGAGGAGGCATAGGCCCAGAAAGGTCTTAAATTCGGAAACCGTAATAGGTTTCCATCCTCTGGCAAAGATCAAATGGGGATTAGCAGTGATGTATTGACCAGCATACAAATTGCTTTGGTCCACAATAGACCGTATCCACCTGAATTTCGGGTTGGCCAGTGAATAGGGAAAGTACGGGTGCTGCAGACGTGGGGGCTCCCAATTAAGATTGGCAAATGCAACAGAAAGGGCACTATGGGCTTGACGGGCCTGTCTTTGTCTTCTTGGTGGCTGCGTGACACTAGTTGTGCTAGCCACCTCACCAGCTTGAACTACACTTATGGGACTCACCACGTCACCACGTGATACTGCAGTGCTGGTTTGACTACGACCAAGGTGTACTAGGCTGCTGGTGCTTGCCAGTTCACCAGAAGGATGAGAGGCGCTAGTACTGGCTCTCTGCTCCATACAAGAGCCCTGCGGTTCTTGCACCTCAGTAACAGCAGAAAAATGGGGTTGGGTACGCCTGACCTTGGCAGGGACCACAACTCCGTCATCAGAGCTATGTGTCAGGGTGCAGCTGCTGTCTACAGGATCGTATTCTGAGCCTGAATCTGACAGATGCGTGACTTCCTCTTCACTATCTGTCATGATCAAAATTGTGTAGGCCTCTTAACTTGTGTACCTTCAGTTTAACATTGTGGTCTCTAAATTTACTGGTACACTGTGAGACTCACAGGGAAAGGAGCCCCTGACTGTCAGCGACTGATTCAAACGCTACCAAAAAAACTGTTAGTGTTCGCAGGGATCAGGCCTGACTCTGCGAACACTGCAGTTATGTGTGTTGTGTTTTTGTAAGTGAGAGTGATTGATTGATTGATGCTGCACTTGGGTGGGCAGGGCTGGACGGACGGGCTAACAGCAGGTGCTAGCAGGTATCTGGGCTGATTCCGCTATCGCTGCATTTTTTTAAACTAAACTAAATATTGAGGATGCTAATATAGTTCTGATCAGATCAAAGATATTGATCCGTTCAGACACTATACTACTAAGAGAGGTGTATGGTGCATGTGTGGGTGTTAGTGTTACTGGCACTAATCTGATGCTGCCTGGGGCGATGCAGACCCTGACTTAAGCTAAAACCTAACTGATATCACCCGCTGGGTGATCGGGGGGGTTAATCCTTTATTGTGTAATATACGACAGGTGCCCTGATGTTATAAAAAGCAAACTAACTAACCAGCATCACCTGTAACACTAATACAGTGATCACTGGTGACAGGGGGTGAGAGGGTTAACTAGGGGGCAATCAAGGGGTTAAAACCTTCATTAGGTAATATATGGGGGTACCTGATGCTATAAAAACCTGACGGTAAAACGAATCAACTAACTGGCTAACTAGTGTCACCCGTGACACAAATACAGCGATCAGAAAAAAGATCTATTAGTGACACTGATGACAGGGGGTGAAAGGGTTAACTGGGGGCGATCGAGGGGTTAAACCTTTATTAGGGGGGTTTAGGGGGTACCCTAGACCTACTTGGGCCTACTAATAACTGCCACATATTACAGTCACAAATGACACCAATGCAGTGATCACTGAAAAATCTGAAAACTGCAATTGGTGACACAGTGACAGGGAGTGAAAGGGTTAACTTGGGGGGGGCGATCGGGGGGTGACAAGTGTTCCTATGTGTACTGGTGTTAGTGTAGTGTTGTACAACTCATGGTAAGACGTCCTCTCTCCTCTCATTGGAGTCAAAAAGACTCCACGAGGAAAGGTATCATCACTTCCTCCTGTCTGTGTTTACACTTACACAGACAGGGGAATGATTTCCTTGGTTAGGACTGATCAGCAGGTCCAGGCCATAAATCATTGGCCGAGACCTGAGGACTGATCGGTCCGCTAATGAATCTGACCTCTGCAGGCATGGTGGGGATGCAATCGCGCCACCCACCCACATGGAGGGAGGGACGTACAGGTACCCCCTCCTCCCCCCCGCCATTCTGCCAACGTAAATCGTTGTGCGGAGGTAGGGAACTGGTTAAAGGAAGATTAATTAAAATAAATGTAAACTTAGAAGTCTAAGTTTCCAAGCATAGTGCTTATATGATAAAAATGTTGTCACTTAATTCGGAATTGTTCTGGAATGTTTGTACTGTACAATATTTCATCCCATATGAAATATTATATTGAATACAGTTAAGCGCTTTGCACCTCCAATGCATCAAAAAGAGATTAACTCCTTTCATTATAAACTTTCATTAGTGTTGGTTTATAAAGATTTATGTATGGGCTGTCCATATATTCTCTCCAAAGCACAGTTGTATCATCAAGTGGCCTCCACCAAGTGTATCTAAACTTAAAACAAACATATAATATAACAAACATATAACTCTGTCCTGTCTATATGCACAAGTTAGTATATGTCTTAATTACTTGTTAAAGTGACTCTAAACTCTGGTTTAAAAAAAAAATCTACTAAACTATATATTCTAAACTTAAAAATATACTTTCTATTTCCCTCAGCCTCCTCAAAATCTCCAAATTCTTTTTTTTTGTAACTTTGATCTGTCTTCCTGTAATGCCCCGTACACACGGTCGGACTTTGTTCGGACATTCCGACAACAAAATCCTTTGGATTTTTTCCGACGGATGTTGGCTCAAACTTGTCTTGCATACACACGGTCACACAAAGTTGTCGGAAAATCCGATCGTTCTAAACGCGGTGACGTAAAACACGTACGTCGGGACTATAAACGGGGCAGTGGCCAATAGCTTTCATCTCTTTATTTATTCTGAGCATGCGTGGCACTTTGTCCGTCGGATTTGTGTGCACACGATCGGAATTTCCAACAACGGATTTTGTTGTCGGAAAATTTTATAGCCTGCTCTCAAACTTTGTGTGTCGGAAAATCCGATGGAAAATGTGTGATGGAGCCTACACACTGTCGGAATTTCCGACAACAAGGTCCTATCACACATTTTCCGTCGAAAAATCCGACCGTGTGTACGGGGCATTAGAGGGTGCCTATGTTCCTTCTCCATGGTCCCACTGTTTGTGGGAATGTAACCACCCTCTCTTGGTCTCTTCTGAGAAGATTTACGGACAATGTAAAAATTTGTAGCTTTTATAGAGCAATGTACATGATAACAATTAAAATGCACTGCTTGTTCTAACTAAATAGAAATGAGAATGAGAGGTTCAGGAGCTCAAAGATAACATTACAAGGTGACAGAAACCCACAGTAAGAAATTATGTTATTCAAATAGATTACAGGGGCATTAACTAGTGGATGTGTATGGATTTATGTTTGGAAAATAAGGATATTGTTTAATGTCACTTTAACTTATCTACAAACTGGCAGCAGCCTCACTGTGAAAGTGGCATAAATACTACCTGAATCTGTCACACATTTTAGAGATCTTACCTTAAAGCGGGAGTCCATCCCTGAAAAAAAAATTAAAAGTCAGCAGCTACAAACACTGTAGCTGCTGACTTTAAATAAGTACTTACATGTCCTGGGTGCCCGCGATGTTGGCCGCCCGAGGCTGACCCGTCCCTCGGCTCTCGGGTCCCGGCACCGCCATCCTAAGTAAGGGAAACAGGCAGTGGAGCCTTGCGGCTTCACTGCCAGTTTCCTACTGCGCATGTGCGAGCGGCGCAGCACTCTGTGAATGGCCCCGTGGTGTTCTGGGAACACACACAGTTCCCAGAAGGCAACGGGGCCGCTCACCGAGGAGCAGAACACGCTGCGGAATAGGAAGAGGCAGATTAGGAAGAGGCAGATTAGGAAGACTGCCTAGCAACAAGGGTTTAGGTAAGTTTAATTTTTTTTTTTTTTCAATTTTTTTTTTCAATTTTTTTTAGGATTTTTCATGCATTTTTTTTTTTTTTTTTAGGGTGGCCATCCACTTTAACTGTCGTAAGACTTTCATGAATTGGGCAAAAGACTTTTTAAGGGACCATACTGCCAGAAAAGTGTTGCAAATGCATTACTGAATTTCTCCATTAGGTATAAACAACACAAAATATATGCTTAGTCTTTCATACACAGTGCATAAAACAAGAATTACATAAATTATTCATTTGAATTTCCATCTATCTTTATTAGTGACATTTAAACTGTGATATTTCTCTGTGAGCTAAACTAAAATTGTTCAAATCAAGAGGGAGTAATTCTAATCATGCATGCTGATAAAAAATAAGCACTTAAAAGGAGTTTTGACTGTGTTTTGTAAATGTTTAAATTGCAGAATGCTAATATCAGGTAACTCTGTTTATTATATAATTAAAAATCCCTGATTTTGATTTTTGTAGTGCAATTTACATTTTTTAGTTTCACGTTACGTTAGTTATTTACTTATGCATTTATTACACAAGGATGTAATTTGTTTAAACATTTCTGCAAAAAGAAGCAAACAAAAGTATATGTTTTAAGTTGGCTGTATTGCACCTTTGGTTCAGATACACACATATTGGAACATTTTGATTGCCCCCAGTCTCCCCTAACCCTATCAATCTTATACTAATCTTTCCCTGATCCAGCGAGTTATCAATCATTTCTATCACAGCACTTCTCCACCGACCACCAATATATGACTACTAATGTAAGTTATCAATGCACCACAAAGCACCTCTGTGTATTGGGGAGGGGCGTATCTCCACTGACCACAAATGTAAAGTGGCATATCATCACTTACCACTAATATGGAGAGATCTTTCATCACTGACCACTACTGTAAGGAGGCACTCCACCACTAATGTAAGGGGCACATTCTCTATTGATTGCTAATGTAAGGAGACACTTCATCATTTACCACCAGTGTAAAAGGAGCACTGCTCCATGGGGTTCCATGCTTCACATATTTTTCCATTGCCCGAAAATCAAACCTTTTTTGCAGGAGGTGATGAATGTAATCAAACAACTCACCTCTGTGGACCTGTACAACAAGCCAGCGGCGTGCCACCAGCACCTATCGGAGAGGCTTATTAAGAAATGTAAGTCCTCTTTAACCATCCACTTGCTTAATGTAGCGAGGCATGCATCCTGCTTTGCTGGAAGCAAACTTCCCTGGCAACTAAGCCTCTTTGATTTACTAAAGTGAATGAAATTTGGGACATGGAGGAATTTACAGCTACCATGGAGGAAGCCTTTCAATCCTCTTTGAGACCCTGGCAATATTTTGTCTATACTGATGCTTACCTCACTGCACATTCACAACTGAAATAAAACCTTAAAACAGGATAAAAGTGCAGTGCAAACAGAAAAATTCCAAAACGTTGGTGAACAACAAGTCCCAAAATCTAATAATGATGAGAAAAAGTCCAGATAATTGGTGGATAACAAGTCCCAGAAAGCCTTCACTAGTGATGTTAAATCCCCAAAAGGTGACAGTCTCTCCACCTCCGGTCTTATTATCTATTCTCACCTCAAAGCATGGACTCCTGAGCTAACAGGTAGTCATGCAAGCAGATCCCAATATATCAAATGGGTTGAAGCAGATCGCACGCTTATCTCCAGACTCCTCAGAACCAAATGCAGACATCCGGCCATAAATGATAAAAAGGAACAGATCTAAGTGCTCACTGTATGTTTGGACACATTTATAACTTTATTAAACATACAGTGA
The DNA here is from genome assembly GCF_042186555.1 of Aquarana catesbeiana. Taxonomy (NCBI): domain Eukaryota; kingdom Metazoa; phylum Chordata; class Amphibia; order Anura; family Ranidae; genus Aquarana; species Aquarana catesbeiana. The sequence goes on from NC_133325.1 coordinate 346,584,371, forward strand.
GCACTTAGATCTGTTCCTTTTTTATCATTCACTTGTATGAGAAGTGCACCTGGTCACTTTCTAATTTATCACTTGAGTCCTATATTCCGACTTACTGGGTAGCGGCTCTCCCATATCCTTTTGAGATTGCCACACACACTCATCTGTTTGGATAATTATGGTTTCATAATTATCTATCGGGTGTGCACCTGCAGGACACTAATGAGGAAATCTGCTGGGCCTGCATCCCTTTAGACGTGTTCCTACTGGGAGCGTCTTACCAAAAATGACATTTTTGTTGCAGGGGATGCCTGAAATCTGACTCTTAGGTAGACTTCTGGGAAAATTAGTGAGCCAATCACACAAGCAGGAAATGATGTTTCTGGGAGTGGTCGGTACACACTCTGTGTACAGAACAACTCCAGTTAGCCATATTGCAATGCATTCTCTGAAAATTAAAGTGGCTGCAGATTGAAAAGGAAAGGTCATTTTTAATAGCATTCAGTTACAATATAACTTGTGTCACAATTGTATACGCTATATTCTTTTTCTTTATTTGCTATTTTTTGCCCCCCACGAAAGTGGAGTTACCCTTTAAAAAATAATTACAGTGTATTATTTCAGAGGCAACAGTCACAACTTTTACATGGCTGCAATTTCAAAGGGATACGCCAGAAATATACAGATACTATAAGCAGCTTTAGCAGGCTACAGTTTGAGAGATGGGGGATAGGTAAGATTTCAGCAATAAATCAAAATTATAGTGTATTTTTACAGAAAAAGGCAAATATATTGTACTAATGCTATATACAATATTTAGGTATTTTTAGTATGCCACATTTATAAAAGGAGAGAAACTGAACAGATTTTAATAAACAATGAATATTAGAGTGTATTTTTTCACTGAAAAAGCCTCCACACTATGCCAGTGCCTGTCTCACTTATATTAAGCTCCATTTTGAAATGGCCAAAAACAAGCCATTTTCTTATCAAGTAATCAACACTAGAGTGTAATTTATTACTGATAAAAACCCTTGAACATGATTGTGCTTACCTGTGCACTATTTATTCACTTGTACTAGGAGCCATTTTGAAAAGGAGTCCTACCAGCCATTTTAAAGCAGTTCTTTACCCTGGGAACAAAAAAAGAAAAGTCCACAGCTACAAATAGTGTAGCTGCTGACTTTTACCTTTCCGAGGATCTAGTGCCAATCTCCCTTGAGCCAGTTATTCACTGGTCTTCAGCCCCTAGGTCTTCAGTCTTTCAGTCTGGTATGTTTAGAGTAGGCAGCTGACTGTAACTCCTTGCAGCTTCATAGCCAGCTGCCCACTGTGCTTGCGCCAGCTGTGCTGCACTTTGTGAATGGTCCTGTAGACTTCTGGGACCTATGACATGTCCCAGAAGCCTGATGGCAGGGAAGGGAGGAGGAGAACTTCTTGTGGATTGGCCATTGCAATCCAACCAGAAGTGTGAGCCTTTCAAAATCAGGTACACCCCCCCCCCAAAAAAAAAAATGTCCAAAGTTAGTAGAGAAGGGGGAGGAGGTGGAAAAGTGAACTTCTCCTTTTGTGAAGCATCATCATGATACTAACCTGTTCATATAAATCTAATTAAATTTTAGGTCAATTAACATTACAACTGTCCATAAAACTAAATGCACCTAATGTATGTCACATTAAATGAAATACAACCTACTCCTGTGCATAATAGGCACCCTCTTTACCCATAATTTACAATCAACAATCCTGCCTGCTTTATAGCTGCGCTGTACATAATATAAAACTATTAATTTTCCTGAAAGTCAAGGTTTGTCTCTATCTTGGATTTTATATTGACTGCAATGAGTGTTTCATTAATGGGAGGTCAGGGAACATTTTATGCGGATATGTGCCCCATTTGGCAACTTCAGGAAAGTTGATTCTTTTGGCCAGCCACTATTCTCACTCCCTTTCATCACAACATAGCCCTCTCTTTTTCTAATTACAATCTGTTCAGGCCCAGCTCCTCATTTGCGCACTTCACCGCCTTTTATGTAGCTGCTGGGAGAGGAGTGAGGGGGAATAGTATAGAATGTAACGTTAGTGATAGCTCTGGGTCTGCTGGCATAAAAAAATAGGGTTTTCAGGACTTTTGGATTTCTACACAGGGGGGGGGGGTTACAGACAAATAACATGTTAAATGCACACAATCGTATGGGAAGATTGAAGCTGAAATAGTTGGTCTCTTTTAGTGCTTGTTGCATACCTACTGTATATTGAATATTCCCAACAAAAAGATAATTTGTGTAAAATACTGCTGATCATTTTAAACATATTACACATGCATTCAGTGCAAAAATAATTTAAATTACATTGCAATAAGAAAGGTCATTTACAAAGGAATGGTATCTGTCTGTAATAGGTAGATGGCACTATGGTAGGTAGGTGCTATAAATCGATAACTAGATAAAAGACACATGAGAAAATTCATGTAGTGCTGCACATTCGACATTCAGTGTATGTATGTGTGTATATATATATATATATATATATATATATATATATATATATATATATATTTTTTATTTTTTTTACAGGTTTTATTTTATTTGAAAAAGTTTTAAAGACAAAGACAAATAAACCAATTAAACAAAATACACCAGAAAAACAAAAAGCACAGATACAAAAACCCTACAAACAAATAGGGCAAGCCTAAAAGCCATCATAACAATAGATGACTAATTAGCATAATTATACCAGTCAGCTTTGCCTATAGGCTCCACTTTTAATAAAATAAACCATACAGCTAAACTGAAAAGAGCCTAACCCTACCTCAATACAGAGCTCATTTAATCTAGTATAAGTATATTAAATAATAAATTAATTAGTCTAATGCTTTGATACATTTTAAAAATTAATCTGAAAATATATCATGTGTTCTTCAAAATTAAATATTGCTGTAGGTCTGTAGTTATAAAGTACAATAGTTACAACAGTTTCTTTAATACTGGCTATATTTTATTTTAATTATTTTAAACATTATTAGTCTATGTGAAAACTTATTAAAATCATTGTAAGTTTTGAAACAAATCCTCAAATGTAGTTTACTAATGGAAGAAATGAAAATAAACAGAAGTGTGAAACTGAACATCAATTAAATGCTCTATGCTTCAAAACACATTTACTCTTTTAATTTATACAGGGATACCAAACATCTTTGCAGTGCTGTGTTTTCATCTCAGGTAGTTTTCTCTATTCTACATTGCACACAATCATAGGAAATCAAAAACTGGTAGCCCCTGCAAGAATTTAGATGAACCCTAATCATCTCATATTGCATGTAATTGCCTAGTTCAATTGACTGCTTTGTTGCATCAATTGTATCTATACTGAAACATTTTTATCCTGTTTAGTTTCTTATGCCCCATACACACGGTCGGACATTGATCGGACATTCCGACAACAAAATCCTAGGATTTTTTCCAACGGATGTTGGCTCAAACTTGTCTTGCATACACACGGTCACACAAAGTTGTCGGAAAATCCGATCGTTCTAAACGCGGTGACGTAAAACACGTACGTCGGGACTATAAACGGGGCAGTAGCCAATAGCTTTCATCTCTTTATTTATTCTGAGCATGCGTGGCACTTTGTGCGTCGGATTTGTGTACACACGATCAGAAATTCCGACAACAGATTTTGTAGTCGAAAAATTTTATAGCCTGCTCTCAAACTTTGTGTGTCGGAAAATCCGATGGAAAATGTGTGATGGAGCCTACATACAGTCAGAATTTCCGACAACAAGGTCCTATCACACATTTTCCATCGGAAAATCCGACCGTGTGTACAGGGCATTAGAGTGCCGCTTCAAGAGCTCATCCAACTCACTTTCAGGTGTCGGCGTCTGAAATGCTCATCTTTGGCAAAATACAGTATGTGTGATGGAAACTATGGTATAGCAAAGTACTTTGGGTTTTTAGGACCCAAACAATGCCCAGTTATAAAATATGAATTGGAGATGCTGTGGGCTGTTTAGATGTGTGGCATCTATGATTCATAATTTGTACAGCAGTCGAGGATGAGCATTTCAGAAGCCGACACCTGAAAGTGAGTTGGATGAGCTCTTGGAGCTGCACTCTAAGAAACTAAACAGGATAACAATGTCCCAATGATACAATTAAAGCAACAAAGCAGTCAATTGAACTAGGCAATTACATGTAATATGGGATGATCAGCACCTTTAGTAATATTTACCTAGAAAAATGGTGACTTGTTCAATTCTTATTTTACCCGCTGTATATAGTTATTAATAGTGATACCCCCAGAAGAATGGTGCCTCCCGGCAGGAACTGTGGTGTGGAACTGAAACTGTGGCACTGGAATTCAGAATCAGACTATCTACTCTGCACTTTAGTCCTTCTCTAATAGATTCTAATATGACATGTGACTGGACCTTTAAGCCTATGATCCAGACGTGGCCACCGAAAGCTTCACCTGGCTCTAGCCTATCAAGCCTATGCTGTTATCAAGCCTGGGCTAAAATTAAATATAGAATCCTAGACCAAAAGAGACAGGGTTAATTAGAATAAGAGAAACTACATATAAACTATATTGAAATAAATAAGTTCACCTATTAATATACTAGAAGGTGATCCCTACACATGCAGTAGCACATACCTAGCTATCTGGCACTGGGCATGTGAAATAATAACAAGTACATGGCAGAGATATCCCGTCTGTCACACAGATTTAGATATACAGTACACTCAGCAGCTGCAGCTAAACTATCAGATTGTAGGATTACATGCATATCAGTCCATTCTGGCTTGGAAATGTAGCAGCATGGACAGGACATGTGCATGGAAAGGACATCCATCTAAGGTTTCAAAGCCAACTACCCATGGACAGGAAATGCATACATGATACATTTAAAGTAATTTACAAATTCAGACAATAGAAGGCAGCGGATCCAAACATAAGACAGATTAATATTTTATTATTTTTATTATTATTACTACAGACACAAGCATTTGCTTTTGCTATGTTCATTACTTTAAACATGAGCATTTAATACATGATAAAGGGTTCCCAAAACCTTGTGGGTTAGCTTAAGAGACATCACATCAGATACTGCTTGCTTTGAAGCACAATGTGTCCAAACAAAATCACAAACTGAGCCATCCAACAGTGTCTGCAGGAGATATTGAATTCTGTAAACAAATATAATAATTACAACAATGCAAGTGTAGATAAAGTACGGCTTATTGTGCATAGTATGTATTGTTTGACATTATTGACATTAGTCTCAAAATAATAAGTTGCACCCACATAAACCACCATATAAAGAAAAAAAAATATATATACTTATCACATAATTTATAATAAAAAAAATGTGAAAATGTAGAGAAATATTGTAGAGCTGTATGTCTTCCAGCTTAAAAAAGCCAAAGTTGTCTCAAGGAAGGTCAAACATAAATTTGAGCATCTCCAGCAGATATTTCCATATGCAGCTGTCATGTACTTGATCCACCAACGTTATCCTGAACACATGGATGACCTTCTTTGTGAAAAGAGGTCATATATTTCTGGTGAGTGTGGTGTGTCTCTACTGTGAGAAGAGGAAATGCACTCTATTTTTTCATGGGTGTCACTCTCCCTTTTTCAATACTTTCATCGCTTTTGGATTTTTTAATCCACTAAATGCTATCCTTTACATAATTCTATTTTAATCGGGGGGGGGGGGGGGTATTACTACTGGGGGATGAGAATATGTGTAAAAGATACATAACATTTTTACAACCAGAGTCCATCAAACATGTGTATACTTGTCATATTTGGGATGACATAAGTTATTATTGCAAAGGTGACCTGGGACACTCAGTAAATACCTAGGGCATATGCCCCAGGTCCCAAGGTCTAGCATTGCTCCTGCTCTTGACTGCCATAAAAGCACCGATTATTGTATCTGAATATACACTCACCACCACTTTATTAGGTACATCTTGCAAGTAATGGGTTGGACCCCCTTTTACCTTCAGAACTGCCTTAATTCTTCATGGCATAGATTTAAACAAGGTGTTGGGAACATTCCTCAGAGATTTTGGTCCATATTGACATGATAGTATCACGCAGTTGCTGTAGATTTGTTGGTGGCACATCCATGATGCAAATCTCCCATTCCACAACATCCCAAAGGTGCTCTATTGGATTGAGATCTGGTGACTGTGGAGGTCATTGGAGTACTGAGAACTCATTGTCATGTTCAAGAAACCAGTTTAGATGATTTGAGCTTTGTGACATGGTGCATTATCCTGCTGGAAGTAGCCATCAGAAGATGGATACACTATAGTCATAAAGAAATGGACATGGTCAGCAACAATACTCAGGTAGGCCATGGCATTTAAACAATGCCTAATTGGTACTAAGGGGCCCAAAGTGTGCCAAGAAAATATTCCCCACACCATTACACCAACACCACCAGCCTTAACCATTGATACAAAGCAGGATGGATCCATGCTTTCCTGCCATCTGAATGTCGCAGCTGAAATAGAGACTCATCAGACCAGGTAATATTTTTCCAATCTTCTATTGTCCAATTTTGCTGAGCCTGTGCAAATTGTAGCACAAGTTTCCTGTTTTTTAGCTGACAGTAGTGGCACCCAGTATGATCTTATGCTGCTTAGCCCATCTGCTTTAAGGTTGGATGTGTTGTGCATTCAGAGATGGTATTTTGCATACTTTGGGTGTAACGAGTGGTTATTTGAGTTACTGTTGCCTTTCTATCTTTTTTCTCTGTGCCCATTCTCCTGACCTCTGACATCAACAAGGCATATTCATCCACACAACTGCAGCTCCCTGGTTATTTTCTCTTTTTCAGACGATTCTCTGTAAACCCTAGAGATGGTTGTGCATGGAAATCACAGTATATCAGCAGTTTTTAAAATACTCAGACCAGCCCGTCTGACACCAACAACCATGCCACGTTCAGTCACTTAAATCCCCTTTCTTTCCCATTCTGATGCTCGGTTTGAACTTCAGCAAGTCATATTCACCATGTCTAGATGATTAAATACATTGAGTTGCTGCCATGTGATTAGCAATTTGTGTTACCAAGCAATTGAACAGGTGTACCTAATAAATTGGTGAGTGGTAAATGTATTATATGTAGGACAGAAAAAAAAACTTGTACTGCTGATTAGTATCTCATTAGATAACTTCAAATGAGCAAGCTTCTAAATGTGGTTGCTAGATTGGCAAATCTGCGACTGTACGCAATAATCAATCTTAGAATACTACTACTTATATTTTCTTTGCACTCCAACAGTACTTGTTAAAATTTGGTTACAGTAAGATACTAATACCATCCATAGTATAATTGTGATTTGTGCTATGCATTTTCAGAATCCTGCCACTACTGTTTGAAAAGGCAATTAATTACTGCACCATATCCAGTAACAATACAATCTGGCTAGGTAAAGAAAAAAGTATATTATGAAAGCTGGTAATAATGAATATATTTAAATGTTTTACTTTGTTTACAGTAACATTTACTTCAATATACAATGTTGTCATTTTTATATGTTTTTTTATAAGATATGCTATGATTTATGATACTGCAGATGAACTCTACATTTTGTTCTCTTAAAGAATGCTTGATGAAATGTAGTACATCATAGGAAGTAAGAACAATTTTAAAGAGCTGCTTCTGTTAAGAATACATTATTTGCCTAAACATGCTGATAATAGTACAATTTATTAAAGTCTGTTGACTCTAGGCACTGCTTTGACAATGACATAAGATAGCAAGCCTAGCTACAGAGATCTTACATGACAAACAGTAAGGGGGAGCAAATGCTTTATATTAACAAGAAAAATTATTTCAGGCTAAATCACAAGCTGCTGTCATCATTTCAGTTTACAATTCCTCTGAAATACAGTCACAGAGTCATGTATAGTGCTGGAAAGCAGCCATTCAATTACTTAATACACACTATAAAAAAGTTAATTACAGTAAACCCAAGATCACCTGAAAGGATATATTTCTGACATTGTGTCCACACAAAAGACTTTTAGTAACTGTTTATTAAAATGTTATTGTGGTTTTCTAAGGTGAAACATATTGATACTAACATGGACAGAAATGTCATATTTAAAGTGAATGTAGTGTTTTTGCATATATGTTCTTTATTTATTTATGATGCTCAGAACGGCAAGAAAATTATTTTTCTTTTTTTTTTTCATTTGTTTAAATTTTTTGTGAAGTAATTAAGAAAGTATACATATATACAGCCAGCAAGACAAGCTTCATACTCCTTTTCACTTGGTATTCTTATCTCTTGTTAAAAATCCCATTGTTTGCAAAGATCAGTAGCTCAAGCTGAAATCTAGATCCATAAACAAATAAACTAGAGAAGTGCTTCACACTTTCCCTATCTTCTCTGTTCAGATGGAGCATATGAAGGTTCTGTTTTGTCCTCTCTTTATAAAATCCATAATGCTCTGTGACACCAGTGTCATGAGTGGGCCATATATTGATTAATATAGATAAACTGTAATGTGCTTTTTAAAGTGTGATAAAGAGCAATTACCCATGGTAGCAATCAGTTTTCATGTAAAACTAATTGGAATGGCTGTAGAGCTGCTTGATTGCTTTTACAGTACCAAGAAGGTGCCACTTTTCCCTGTTAGTGCTGCCTGCGTTAGTTCCTGGCCCCTCCCTTTCCTCTGAGAAGCCAGGGTAGCGGTAAACTACATCAGGGTGCTGAGCAGGAGGCGCTCAGCAAACATTGGTTCCTTGATATCTTCTGGAACTAATGAAACCAGAAGTGGCAAGCATTTTGTGATTTCCAGGATCATTGCTGTCTTTCTCTGTCTGCTGTAGCTTGGGAAGTAGCTAGTCAAGCAGAAAGCAATTAATCAAACAAATGTCACTGCCTGCTTTTTGTGCCTTTTTTTCTTTCTCCATTAAAGCCAGAAGGGGGATGTTGTTTGTTGGCAATTAAATACCAATTTTATTTATTTTTTTGTATTTTTTGTCAACCCATTGCTTATTAGCCCAGGAAATTGGCATTTATGATTTCACAGATTTGGATCCCTCAGATTTCTTTGGGATTTGATTCGACATCCAAACATCTTGAAGTTAAAAAGAACCCCGCCCAAACAAAACCCAAGGCAGCTCAGCTCATCCTTAATACCTAAATAATGCCTAAACGGTTACTCTATTTTTTACCTCTGCACCAAAGATTAATTGATTAATATTTTGCATTCACAGAAGCAGTGCCGCAACACATTCAACCTTATTCTATACAGAAGTCCATCTTTATATACTGTATGTGAGCTATCGTAGTTGTCAAGGATATCAAAGATTTAATTGTTTACCTTTTATTAAAAAGTCCTTTTTATACATTCAATAATCTAGTTTTTAACCATGGTTACTGTTAACAAGGTTCCTTGTATATGCGAATACACTATAATACGCTATAAGAGTATTCACATATACACAGCCAGTTCTGAGGATCCTTGAACAAAAGTAATAGTTCAATCTGCAATACATATTTGTTAATAGGGTTGCATAATATATACAAATTACATATTAAACGGTATTTACAAAGGAATTCACAGTATAATTATGATGGATTACATGAAATTACACACAAAAACATATATACAATACAATGTACATTTTACCTCTCAGCTTCAGATCTTGTGTCCCCATGCAAAGAAAGCGCACAGCTTAGTAACAATTAATTACATATCCCCCTCTCCTTTCTAAACAGTGGCTAATATAATGCACCCTAATTGGTCCCTATGCTTAGCAAATGTATATTGAACACAGGCTGATTTGGAGGATTCAAATTAGGCTTCTGTTTACAACCCATGTGAGATGTAATAAGGAAAGACAATGGCCAGACCTTGGACAGAAAAAATGATTTACAGTAACACAAACAGGGAAGTTAGGAATGGTTTGATGCCAAAACACACTCAATGTTTCAAATATGTTCCCATCTAACTAAAATATATTTATAATTACAGTATTATTTGTTAATGGAGATTGCTTATAAATTCATTATCTAACAGTTACAAACATAAAATGTGCAATTTCCCTGTTTTCTCCCCCTCCTGATCAACATGACATTTTATATAAAGCTTGCTAATTATCTTATAAAAGCATTTTTTGTGCCTGAAGATACTATCATTCATTCAAAAGCACATTACATTTGACACATTTTTCTTTCCAAACACTCATTTTTACTTTCCATACTGCTCAAGATGCTGACAAGCTATGCCTTTTATTACATGTATACAAAGTGCTTTCCTCTAAAGTAAAGGAAAACAATGCAAATGCATAGGATGTATTTTACTTTTTGGTGCTTTCAAAAAGTCAATAGAACTCATACTGCTCCAGAATTGTTCAGGACTAATTTACTAAAATGTAAAAAAAATAAGAGCTGATCAAATTCCCTGCAAAGTAGCAACATTAACTACTGGATCAATATATTTCCAATAGCAAATGCCTGTAAACGTATATTGAATAAAAACAATATCATAGCATCATCAATAAATTTATTAGGAAAGAGCAGAGCAATGAAATACAAATCAATAAAACTTGCATATTAAAGGACTTAAAGCTTGTATGAGGATAGCTTTATTTGATTGTAGAATAGTGTTTTTTTAGCCTAACCATTTTTACTACTTAAAAGAAATACTACAAAACACTTTATCTATTTTCTTTATTAACCACTTCAATACAGGGCACTTATACACTTATACACCTTCCTGCCCAGACCAATTTTCAGCTTTCAGCACTGTCGCACTTTGAATGACAATTGCGCAGTCATACTACACTGTACCCAAACAACATTTTTATAATTTTGTTCCCACAAATAGATCTTTCTTTTGGTGGTATTTGATCACTTCTGGGATTTTTATTTACTGCTAAACAAATAAAAAAAAGACTGAAAATTTTGAAAAAAAAAAAAGTTTATTTTTTGTTTCTATTACAAAACTTTGTAATACATTTTCTCCTTCACTGATGGGCACTGATGGGGCTGCACTGACGGGCACTGATAAGGCATCACTGATGGGCACTGATGAGGTGGCACTGATGGGCACTGGTGATGGGCATTAATATGCACCACTGATGGGGCACTGATAGGCAGCACTGATAGGTGGAACTGATATGCAGCACTGATAGGCACTGAAAGGCGGCACTGATGGGCACTGAAAGGAGGCACAGATGGGCACTGAAAGGTGGCACTGATGGGCACTGAAAGGCGGCACTGATGGGCACTGAAAGGTGGCATGGATGGGCACTGAAAGGCGGCATGGATGGGCACTGATAGGTGGCACGGATGGGTACTGATAGGCGGCACGGATGGGCACTGATAGGTGGCACTGATGTACACTAATGGATGGTACTGATGGGCATCATTGATTGGCCAGCATTATTGTTCGGCACTGATTGGCATTCATTGTGGGCACTGATTGCCATCCCTGGTGGCCATGGGTGGCATACCTTGTGGTGACTAGTCGTGGGCATCCCTGGTGGTCCTGGTGGTGTCCCTGGTGGTCCAGTGTAGGCATCCTGGGGGGGGGCTGTGCTGATAATAAATCAGCACAGACCCCCCCCTGTCAGAGGAGCAGCCAATCAGCTCTCCTCTACTTGCGTCTGACACGAGCGGCGCAAGTGAGGAAAAGCCGATCAATTGCTCTTCCTGTTTATACTGTGATCAGCCGTGATTGGACACAGCTGATCACATGGTAAAGAGTCTCAGTCAGAGACTCTTTAACTAGATCAGAGTTGCGGTGTGTCAGACTGACACACCGCAACAACGGTCACCACAATGCTCACCCCCCGGGGGCGCGTAATGGTTTGATATCCTGACGTCTGGTCAGGATATTGCAACTACTTTGCCGATGTCATATTGTTATATGGCGGGCTGCAGGTGGTTAACGTCTAAATCTCTCCTAAGACAAATTAAGGGACTTCTGTCCTTGTCTGTCTGTACTTCTTATCTCATTATTGCAAGAGGGTTGAAAAGTAAGCCAACTACAGTATGTTTGGTAGAATGAGAAATTGGCAGTAGAAAACCTCCATGTTTCTGTTTAGAATGATGTAGTGTTGCACACTTAAAGTTCCCCTTGAATTTCTAGTAAACAAAAGTACTTTATTAATTTTTTAATACACTATATTGAAAACAAATAAATATTTAAAGTGGTTGTTATACTTGTTATTGCACAGAACAGCCCTGAACCCCCTCTTCTGGGGTCCCACACTGATGCTCTAGGCTTCTCTTCTTCTCTGTGACACACTTCCTATGGTGGCATATGTGCAGGCTCGCTCCCGAGCTGGGCTGTGTGCATCCATAACCATACACAGCACAACATGGCCCTACTATCCACTCAATCCTCGATGGATTTGACTGACAGTGGCAGGAGCCAATGGCTCCTGCTGCTCTAAGCCAAAACTGAGAGATGAGAGAGGAGAGAGAATAGCAGATGAGCACGGCGCTGGATTGATACAGGACTCAGGTAAGTATTTAGGAGGGAAAAGGGAGAAACAGCTACTAATAGGTTTTTTACCTTAAAGCATACAATGCTTTAAGGTAAAAAACCTTATGACTTTAGCACTAATAAAGTTAAATGCAGGTAAATTATGTCTCGTACATATGTTACAAAAGTAAGTGGCTTTTTTGAGGTTCTCTTGTAATATCATTTAAAAATATGAGGTAAGAAAATTAATTCTAGATAGTAATGTGATTTTTTTTTATTAGATGCTCCACCATAGGCAGGGTCACATAAGACTAGAAAGAGTATCACCAGCTTAACTTGGATGGACCAAGTACCGCTTTGTGCTTCAGTATGTCTCTTGTGATAGCAATGGTGCAGTAGTAGGGACTCCTCTCCTTCTGTATCTCACTCCTCCTGCTACTCTGGGCTGCAGTTAGGACTGATAGACCCATAACTCAGACATCCTTTGAGCCTTGACTAAAAGGTAAGACCTGGAGACCCTCCCTACAAGTTCAGACCTAGAAGCAATCGTACAACAGATTATATGGGTGTTACACCAGGAAATAGTGGTGGTCAGACAGGAGCTTTATATCCTAGGCACCTGGGTAGCATGCTTGGAGGAGACCACTACAATCATAACATCTCGCTTAGCAGTGCTTGAGGAAAACACAGCCTCCTCCCACCACAGATTCACTTCCATACTCCCCCAATTTAAAAATGACAAAAATCTAAATGTAAGGAACAATTTACACTTCAAGGGACTCCCAGAGGCTACGACTAGTGTAGACCTCAAGGCCACCATTCAAACACTCTGCAACACCCTCCGGGATAAACCCCATGGCACTGAATTGAAGCTGGGCAGGGTCCATAGCATTACTTTGTCATGCAAGTGAGCTTTGAAATGCAAGTGAGCTTTGAAATGCATTACCATGGTTACAAGTCATCCCCTGGCGTGACGTCACTTTCAGTTCCCCACACTACGGTGGCCCTGTACACTTCCTGGTTGGTTAGTGATTGATTCTCCTTCCATCTCACCACATGTTGGTTGCAGCTGCTGGTGTGTCTCCCTGGATGGAATGTTCCTGTGAAAAGTATAATACTACTTATAAGTGTATTGCATTTTCATTCATCAATTGGCTGTGTATACTAATACTGCACTCAGTCATCACCATAAGCTGTCAGCTGACATGGCTGACATCTTCCCCGGAGTCGCGATGAAGTCACTGCTGTGCATGCTCACGGGAGCTGCCAGTCACGGCACAAGGCTCTGAAGAAACAGCAGGAGCGGTTGTTCCTTCAGAGTGTGTGCGCCGATGACATCATTGGCAGGGTATACAGAAAATATCTCCTAAACGGTGCGAGTTTAGGAGATATTTACAGTACCTATAGGTAAGCCTTATTATAGGCTTACCTAATAGGTAAAAACAAACCAGGGGAGTTTACTTCCTCTTTAACCTACCTGGCAGTATGATTATGTCCGATTTTTGATGCTGAAAGCGGTACAATTATTTTGCATGGAAATTTGGCGTTTTATATTGTAGGCCTGTAATTCTTAGGAATAATTCACTCAAATCTGTCCAAACAAGAGTCTAGTAGACATCCTGGGTATGATAAACTTTGAAAAAGGAAATCATAAATGATAATATAATAAATAACTATAAATAATTATAACAAATAATAATATAATAATAATAACAATTATTAAATAATGTAATCAAATCAAAAACACTGAAATTTGCTCAGTTGCAGAATTGTCACTGTCATTACTTTCAGTGTTTGATGACGAATTTCCCCACAAATCATTATCGCTCAATTCTGCAGGTGATTACCTAGGTAATTTATTATCGCTGTTTTCTAGCTGGTGTAAAACCACTTTCGATGTAAAGGGACACTTTTTGGTTGCTATGGACAATCTCCAGTTTCCAGGCAGAAAGAACAGTATTTATAATATAAAATTGCATGCAGGACACTGGAGAAACCATTAGGGTCAAAAGGGATGTGAAATAAATTGATACAGTAATTTAATCTGTAAGAATACAGTGTACTGAATATGTATTGTGTTTTGTACTTTTTGAATTTGGTGCTGTTCTCCATCCCTGTGCATCGCAACGCTTGCAGGGAACGGAGCTCAGCACTGTAATAGATCCGGCGCAGGACTGCTCGCACACAGAGCGGAGGAGACATCACAGGATCATGGGGACAAGGTAAGTAACCTCTTCCTGGATCCTGCGATGCGATCCTGAGTGTGGCTCGGGGTTACCGCTTTTGTTACTGAAAATCCACCCCAAGCCACACACGGGAATACCGTCAGGGAGGTTAACCACCTCTGGGCCTGCCCCTGCAGAGCTAAAAGAATCTCTGCTCCATTGTGGCTCCTATCCCCTAGACAGACCAGTTGAATCACTGCATGGCATCTTTTAGCCTGACCCGTTTAATAGCCCCTTGAAAGCTTAGGAGGTACTGGTGGTTCATTGGACAATTCAGCAGAAGAGGGCATTGAGGAGAAAGAGGGGAGCACCATTAGAACCTTAAACATCATTACTAAAGCTAAAAAAATCTAACACCCCCACTGTTACTTTTGTCTACCAATGCCGAAGTGGCTTTCAATAGGGAGGACTGGACCATCCTGATGAAAACCCTTAATGTGTAAGGGATATAAAGGTGTGAGAGCTAAAATTATTCTTCTTGATATTTGGAGAGGCTTTTGTAGCCTTTACCTATACCATGCTTGGGTCTTCACCTCTGTCTGCGGCTGCTGACATTACTTCTGCCAGCACCACACTCAATTACTGAGGGGGTACTGTCTTAAATGGCTAGCATGCATGTCTCTCTGCATTTTAGCAATCCAGCTCCTGGCTAGCAGATAAGTCCACGTGTCTCTTTACATTCCCACTGTGTTTTATTCCAGTGATACTCTACTCTTCAGCACCCTGAGCCAGTGTATCACCAGTGATTCTCAGCATCTTCTGTTTCCAGCATCGTGTCCAGTTCCTGCATGCCTCCAGTGATCCTCAGTTTTCCCAGCTTCCTACAGTCTGAGTTACTATGTGAACCCAATGCTCAAGCCTGTATCCAGACTCCAGTAACACCCAGCACATCAGCCAGAAACCTGTGCTCCATTGTGACTCTATGTAACCCACCTAGCATTCTGTGTTCCTGTATGACTATGTGCACTCAAGCCCACATCCAGTACCCCAGTGATTTTGTGCACTCCCACCCACATACTGTGTTCCAGTGTGACCCTGCCAGAATTTTGTTTCCCAGTGTGACCTATTGCACTTCAGACTGCATCCAGTGTCTTGAGTGTCCCCCAAGTACCCCAGTACTGCTGAGACACTTTTATCTTCGAGTTTAGATGTCCCCAGCACCTCTGTCTGTCCTAAGATTGTTGTAATTCCTGCTTCTGTGATCCCAGAATCCCTGTGCTGCAAAGTACTCTCTCTAGTATACATATGGACTTTAATGGCACCCCAGTCTTAGTCCGTAGGGTTCAATATTGAGTTGGCCCACCCTTTGCAGCTATAACAAATTAAACTCTTCTGGGAAGGTTGTCTACAAGGTTTAGGAGTGTGTCAATGGGAATGTTTGACCATTCTTCCAGAAGTGCATTTGTGAGATCAGGCACTGATGTGGACAAGAAGGCCTGGCTCGCAGTGTCCACTCTAATTCATCCCAAAGATGTCGGGTTGAGGTCAGGACTCTGTGCAGGCCAGTCAAGTTCCTCCACCCCAAACTCGCTCATCCATGTCTTTATGGGCCTTGCTTTGTGCACTGATGTGCAGTCATGTTGGAACAGGAAGGGGCCATACCCAAACTGTTCGCACAATGTTGGGAGCATGAAATTGTCCAAAATGTCTTGGTATGCTGACACCTTAAGAATTCCTTTACTGGAACTAAGGGGCCAAGCCCAACTCCTGAAAAGCAACCCCACACAATAATCCCCCTCCAAATGATTTGAACCAGTACACAAAACATGGTCCACAAAGACATGGATGAGAGAGTTTGGGGTGCAAAGGGTGGGCCAACTCAATATTGAACCCTACAGAATAAGACCAGCATGCCATTAAAGTTCATGTGCGTGAAAAAGGAAGGTGTCCCAATACTTTTGGTAATATAGTGTAGCTGCGCTTAGTTCTCTATAGTTGACTGTTTGGGTGAATCATGGGATCAAAAATAGGAGCCCTCATCATCCAAACCTATCATGTTGTGGCATGTACCATCTTATGTAAGTAGCATATTGAAGAAGTACCAGGGGCACTTTAACCTGGCACCACCTAATCATCTTTTCTCTTCTCTGCCCCTTCACAGTTAATCATTACTGCTCTTAACACCCACCTTCAACTGAAACTGATTTCTTGCGATAAGTGTTGACTTTGAACATCCAACTTTAAATGAAACTGACCTTTTGCTAAAAGTGTTGTCTTCTTGCTATCTATGAGTGAAGAGGTGCTCCAAGGAATGGAGGGTAGAAGGAAAAAAGAGCAAAAAGTCCCATGAGAGAATCTTATTAGGTATAGCCAGTAAACTGCAGGGTGATTGATCAGAAAATATAACGTATGCAAATACTTACATCTAGAAGGTTACAAACCCAGAACCTAGGAAATGTGCATGTAGGGCATGATGAGAACATCACTATTTTCATGTAGAGGGGGGTCACCCTTGAGGTTCGTTGGAGTCCTTCCGGAGAAAAGTCCACAAAGAGGGACTTTATTGCTCATGTAACACCATTAACGCGTTTTATGGATTCTGCTGGCCACTTCATCAGGAAGGTGTATTCGTTTGATACATCTTAAAAAAATAGTTAGTGTTAATACAAAAATAACAGAAGTATCACAAAAAATAGTTAAGAGATCCTTTTCACTAGGAATATACATGCACATTTTTTTTTTTACTGAGACAAGGTATGTATATAAAAGATACTGTATAGTAAGGATGAGCCGAACACTCCCCGGTTCGGTTCGCACCAGAACATCTGAACAGGCAAAAAATTCATAAGAACACACGAACACCGTTAAAGTCTATGGGACACGAACATGAAAAATCAAAAGTGCTCATTTTAAAGGCTTATATGCAAGTTATTGTCTTAAAAAGTGTTTGGGGACCCGGGTCTTGCCCCAGGGGACATGTATCAATGCAAATATTTTTTCAAAAATGGCAGTTTTTTCAGGAGCAGTGTTTTTTAATGCTTAAAGTGAAACGATAGAAATATTTCTTTAAATATCATGCCAGGGGGTGTGTCTATAGTATGCCTGTAAAGTGGCGCAGTTTTCCCGTGTTTAGAACAGTGCCACAACAAAGTTACATTTCTAAAGGAAAAATTGCCATTTAAAACTGATTGCGGCTGTAATGTATTGTCGGGTCTCGGCAATATAGATAAAACTCATTGAAAAAAAGGGCATGGATTCCCCCCCCAGTCCATTACTAGGCCCTTTGGGTCTGGTATGAATATTAAAGGGAACCCCGAACCAAAATAAAAAAAAAATTGTGTGGGGGTTCCCCCAAAATCCATACCAGGCCCTTCAGGTCTGGAATGGATTTTAAGGGGAACCCTGCACCAAAATTAAAAAAAAGGCATAGTGGCCCCCCAAAATCAATACCAGACCCTTATCCGAGCACGCAACCTGGCAGGCGGCAGGAAAAGAGGAGGGAAGAGAGAGCACCCCCCTCCTGAACAGTACCAGGCCACATGCCCTCAACATGGGGAGGGTGCTTTGGGGTCTGACCCCGTTACCAATTCACATAGGGGGCCAGGATCTGGGGGTCCCCTTGTTAAAGGGGGCTTCCAGATTACAATAAGTCCCCCGCCCACATACCCCCACAACCACCGGGCAAGGGTTGTGGGAATGAGGCCCTTGTCCCCATCAACATGTTTTATGACAATAACTTGCAAATAAGCCTTTAAAATGAGCATTTTTGATTTTTCATGTTAGTGTCCCATAGACTTTAACGGTGTTATGGCGGCTTTTGAATTTGCCCTGAACACCGCATATTGTTCGGTGTATGCCGAACATCCCCAACAACCAAAGTTCGTCCCGAACTTATGCTCGGGCCGAACTGTTTGCCCATCCCTACTGTATAGTAAATATAGAAACAAATAAAAATCAATTATATAATTTATTTCAGGTAGAGTTCTCTTTTATGGGCTACATTATCTGGATGGTCACTAAACAAAAGGGTAAATCCTTGCGAGCAACTATGAAACTACCGTGAGTAATTATTCACTCACACAACACACTCTCATACACATGTGCTATGCTCAAACCAATTTATAAACATGCAGCACTTCACTATCAATCTATGTATATAAAATGAAAGTTCCAAAAAAAATTGCAAGCTGAATTAAAATTAAATGTTACGTCACTTTAAATGGCCACTACTTGATGGCGTCCACCAATAGTGTTCAGAGTACTCAGTGATCTGTGATCCCTCTGTGATCCCTCCACCAGGTGTGCTCTCGCCTGAGGGATATGACTACACTGTTCATTATGGTCTATGTGAACCTTGTCCCTCTCAGAGGGCTGGAACTTGCTCCCCAGCTTTGTATATCATTTGGCTCTCAATCTGATGCACCAGCCTTGATAGTCTCCATACATCAATACATGGAAAAGGGAAAGAAACCGCCATACATAGTGCATTATCCTTTAAGTTGGTTTAAGTCCACATAAAAAACTTACAGATGTACACCCTACATGATAAAGGTGCTTGCAGTGCACCACACTTCAAAGCGCATGCAATAGCTCCAGTATGTACATAAACGCCAGCATACAGTTCTCACACTCCTGTGATTACCACACATTCGTTCCATTGGGGGAGGGTTTTGATGACTCATAATATTTATACACAAGTGTTGCACTGTTGGACATGACACTGCACAGATTTAGGCATGAATTGAATATTTGGGAATACTAGATATAATTTCTTTTTTTTGCACTTATACATAAATTGATAGTGAAGCACTGCATGTTTGTAAATTGGATTAGCTGGATAGGTATAGTGGAGTAAATTACTGGATTTTTAAGATTTCTACATATATCTACAGTATATTAAGGGTGAAAGGACTGTATTCATGTGGATTATAAAGATTTTTCCGTTGATAGTGCCATAAATGATTTGCTTTTTTTTGGAACAAATAACATTCTCTTATAGGTATGTGTACATAGTAAATTTCAGAGATATATAGAACATTATCATCAAATTGGGTCTTGTTGCATAACACTGTTATAAAGAAAATGGAAATTTACCATTAACTGTTTTGTTCAAATCAAGGTCACAAGGCATACTGCGGAAAATAACCACTTCCAGATGGCCAGGTCAGCATGCATGCATTTCCACTTCTACTATAAGAAAATAATCATTCTGCTCTCCCCCATCTCAGTGTACCTCCTAGATGCCAGTCTCTCAGTGTACTCTGATGCAGCTGATAGCCCCCACCTTCACCGGTACTGCAATTCTGCACTGCTGCCCATCTATCACTTTTCTTCCTTGTCCCTTCCTGCACTCAGATTCCTTTAGTGCCTTTTGTGTGGCTACACAGCTCACCAAACTAAGGTGCCCTTTAGTCCCCACAGGTTCTCTGTGGCTTCCCTGTGGCTTCCTTGTTTATTAATAAGTGCATTGCTGAGTTATTAGTAAGAAAATTGCAGAATCATCAAACGCATGGATAAATTAAATAGGTTGGGGGAGTTCTGAAGGAGTTTGGCATCTTATCCAGGGAAGACCCCACTGAAAGGGGAAAGAGGCACAGCATTTACTCCTGTAACTGTTACCAGATCAGTGACTGAAAGAAACAAAGGTGGTGTGGGTGGTATGAAACCATCAAACACCTCATCAATATGCTCGTTCCTGACCAGTGACTAAGGGTATGGAATCCAGAGGATCAGGTTCCCAGCCCACAAACTAAGTTTATCAAAGGGTGAGAAAAACAATGGCAGCCTATATATTTCTCTATGTTCATATTTTTTTAAAGGCACTTTTGATCATGAGGTCCTTTATGAGTACATATTGCAACTTGCCTTGAAAAATATCAACAAATATGCAACAAAAATAATGTAGGCACAGATACATATTCAAACACATGAATGTAATAGTGTGCTCATTCCTTGCTCTATAGAGGTCTTAAAAATATTATGCATTAAATCAAGTGCAAATCAGAAACGTCAATGCTGTCCAGTTAAAGCTCCATAATGAAGATAATGCTTGTACTATATTGAATGATTGAACAAGCTAATTAACTACCAACTATGCTTAGATGGAATAGCCAATGTGAAAGGTTATGTATACCATTGTTAAAAATCACATTAGGTACTGGAAATGTTTTTACTGTTAGCAGTTTAAGTGCATTGATCTAGCAATGCACTTAACCATGACTTCTGTGGGGTTATTTTTTCAATTACCACTATAGTAATTTAAGTATTTAGGGATTGCACTCGCTCTTCTATTTCCTACAGAGAACAGATAAATCCTAGGTATTTGAATGTGACCTAATTTAACTGTTACCATATTTCAAGTGCTATATACTGTATTAGCACAATGCTATAATATACAGTCGTGCTCAAAAGTTTGCACACCCTGGCAGAAATTGTGAAATTTTGCCATTAATATTGAAAATATGACTGATCATGCTAGAAAACTGTCTTTTATTTAAGGATAGCAATCACATAAAGCCATTTATTATTACAGTTTTTTTGGATCCTTTTTAAATCATAATGATAATAGAAATCACCCAAATGGCCCTGGTAAAAAGTTTACATAGCCTGGAATGTTTGGCCTTTGTACAGACACAGAAGGTGACACACTCAGGTTAAAATGGCAATTAAAGGTTAATGTCCCACATTTGTGGCTTTTTAAATTACAATTAGTGTCTGTGTATAAATAGTCAATGAGTTTGTTAGCTCCAACATGGATGCACTAAGCAGGCTAGACACTGAGCCATGAGGAGGTAGAAAAGAACAGTCAAAAGACCTGCGTAACAAGGTAATGAAACTTTACAAAGATGAAAAAGGATATGAAAAGATATCAAAAGCCTTGAATATGGTTTAATCACTTATTAAGAAGTGGAAAATTAGGGGCTCTTTTGATACCAAGCCAAGGTCAGGTAGACCAAGAAAGATTGCAGCCACAATTGGTGGAAGAATTGCTCAGGATACAAAGAAAAACCCACAGGTAACCGCAGGAGAAATACAGGCTGCTCTCCAAAAAGACAGTGTGGTTGTTTTTAAGGAGCACAATTCAACAATACTTGAACAAAAAAGAGCTGCTACTCTACAAGACTCTGGTCCGGCCGCACCTGGAGTATGCAACTGGAGTATACTGTCCAGTTCTGGGCACCAGTCCTCAGGAAGGATGTACTGGAAATGGAATGAGTACAAAGAAGGGCAACAAAGATAATACAAGGCATACCCCACTTTTAAGTATGCAATAGGGTTTATTTACTATAGCTGGAGAGTGCAAAATCAGGCTCACTTCTGCTTAGAAACCAATGAGCTTCCAGGTTTTATTACCAAAGCTTAATTGAACAAGCTGGGTTTAGGAGCTCATTGGTTTCTAAGCAGACGTAAACCTGATTTTGCACTCTCCAGCTATAGTAAATAAACTCCATTGCGTACTTAGAAGTGGGGTGTGCCTGTAAAGGGTCTGGAGGATATTAGTTATGAAGAAAGGTTGCAAGCACTGAACTTATTCTCTCTGGAGAAGAGATGCTTGAGAGGGGATATGATTTCAATTTACAAATACCATACTGGTGACCCCGAACAGAGATAAAACTTTTTTGCGGAAGGGAGTTTAATAAGACACATGGCCACTCACTAAAATTAGAAGAAAAGAGGTTTAACCTTAAACTGCATAGAGGGTTCTTTACTGTAAGAGCAGCAAGGATGTGGAATTCCCTTCCATAGGTGGTGGTTTCAGCGGAGGGCATTGATAGTTTCAAAAATCTATTAGATAAGCACCCGAATGACCACAACATACAGGGATACACAATGTAGTACTGACCTATAATCACACACATAGGTTGGACTTGATGGGCTTGTGTCTTTTGTCAACCTCACCTACTATGTAACTATGTAACTATGCATGGTTGAGCTGCCAGAATGAAGCCTTTACTGCGCATATGCCACAAAAAAGCCAATGAGGCATGTCAAGGTGTTGTTGGGCATATTGTAACCAGTAGGGATGTTTGGTTCGCACCAGAACTTGCGAATGGGCAAAAAATGTGTTCGAACACGCGAACACCGTTAAAGTCTATGGGACACGAACATGAATAATCAAAAGTGCTAATTTTAAAGGCTTAAATGCAAGTTTTTGTCATAAAAAGTGTTTGGGGACCTGGGTCCTGCCCCAGGGGACATGGATCAATGCAAAAAAAGTTTTAAAAACGGCCATTTTTCATGAGCAGTGATTTTAATAATGCTTAAAGTGAAACAATAAAAGTATAATATCCCTTTAAATTTCATACCTGGGGGGTCTCTATAGTATGCCTGTAAAGGGGCGCATGTTTCCTGTGTTTAGAACAGTCTGACAGCAAAATTACATTTCAAAGGAAACAAAGTCATTTAAACTACTCGCGGCTATTAATGAATTGCCGGTCCGACAATACACATAAAAGTTCATTAATAAAAACGGCATGGGAATTCCCCACAGTGGAACTCCGAACCAAAATTAAAAAAAAAATTACATGGGGGGTCCCCCTAAATTCCATACCAGGCCCTTCAGGTCTGGTATGGATATTAAGGGGAACCCCAGCCAAAATTTAAAAAAAAAATGGCGTGGGGTCCCCCCAAAAATCCATACCAGACCCTTATCTGAGCACACAACCTGGCAGGCCGCAGGAAAAGAGGGGGGGGCGAGAGAGCGCCCCCCCTCCTGAATTGTACCAGGCCACATGCCCTCAACATTGGGAGGGTGCTTTGGGGTAGCCCCCAAAACACCTTGCTCCCATGTTAATGAGGACAAGGGCCTCATCCCCACAACCCTGGCCGGTGGTTGTGGGGGTCTGCGGGCGGGGGGCTTATTGGAATCTGGAAGCCCCTTTGACAAGGGGACCCCCAGATCCCAGCCCTCCCCCCTGTGTGAAATGGTAAGGGGGTACGAAAGTACCCCTACCATTTCACTAAAAAAGTGTCAAAAATGTTAAAAATGACAAGAGACAGTTTTTGACAATTCCTTTATTTAAATGCTTCTTCTTTCTTCTATCTTCTTTCGTCTTTCTTCTTTCTTCTATCTTCTATCTTCCTTCGGTTTCTTCCTCCATCTTCTTCTTCTTCTGGTTCTTCTGGTTCTTCTGGTTCTTCCTCCGGTGTTCTCATCCGGCATCTTCCTCCGTGGCGTCTGCATTTCTTCCCTTCTTCTCCTCGGGCCGCTCCGCATCCATGATGGCATGGAGGGAGGCTCCCTCTGTGTGACGCTTCTCTCTTCATCTTCTTCTCTTCATCTTCTTGTCTTCATCTTCTTTTCGGGCCGCTCCGCATCCATGATGGCATGATGGGAGGCTCCTGCTGTGTGACGCTTTTCCTCTTCTGACGGTTTTTAAATAACGGGGGGACCCCACCCCCCTCTGACACTTCCCTGTGGCATTCCCCGTGATGTCAGAGGGGGCAGGGTCACTCGTTTAGTAACCCAGACCGTTCTGACGTCACTGGGAATGCCACAGGGAAGTCCCCGTACAACCTGTGTTGCAGGCCATCCCTGCTGCTGTTCCAGACACCCACCTCAAGTATTACCTCTATAAGAGGAATGTCTGGTTCCGCTCCGCTTCCCCAGCGATTCGGGGCAATCCAGTTCAATGCAGAGGGTTTCTTAACCAGGTTGAGATATACTTTGAGATGCTGCCCCAGTCATTTCCAACGGACAGAAGCAAAGTAGGCTTTGTGATATCTTTGCTTTCTGAGAGAGCCTTGGCCTGGGCAAACCCTCTATGGGAGATGCAAAAACCTGATGCCTCATGTCCATCAAACAAGGTACGAGAACTTGCCGATTACGCCATTGACTTCCGTACTTTGGCAGCATTGGTTGCTTGGAACAATGAGGCCCTCCTGGCTGCTTTTTCTCATGGTCTCTCAGATAACATCAAAGATGAGAAAGCAGCCTGAGACATACCCACTGAGCTAGAGAAGTTGATTATGTTTGCCATTCTTATTGAATACAAAACTAGGGATGTATCATGACACAGAGTGGTGCTGCAGATACATAAACCGTGTACGTGTGCCACGTCCTGAAACTATGTTAGCAAGTAAAGGACCAAAAAAAGGGGACTTGGGACTTTGTAAGCACAGTAACAAAAAAAATATATGTATGTAACAAAAATAATTTATTGAAAAAACACATATACATAGAACATTGATTAACCACTTCCCTACCCGCCTATAGTCAAATGACGTCCACAGATGGGATCTCCCATCCTGGGTGGACGTCATATGACGGCCTCGGGTTCCAGGCCACCTAGGGGGCGCGCGCGCGCCACGTTGCTCGGGACCCAGTGCGTGTGCCCAGCGGCAGCGATGTACGCCGGGCACCCGCGATTGCCCGTTAACCGGGCCAGACCGTGGATCTGTGTGTGTAAACACGCAGATCCACGTCCTGTCAGTTCAGAGGAGAGCAATCTGTGTTCCCAGAACAGCGGAACGCTGATCGGTCTCCTCACCTTGTGCGTCCCCTCCCCCTACAGTTAGAAGTATTCCCTAGGAAACACATTTAACCCCTCCCCGCCCCCTAGTGGTTAACCCCTTCACTGCCCGTCACATTTACACAGTAATCAATGCAATTTTATAGCAATGATCGCTGTATAAATGTGAATGGTCCCAAAAATGTGTCAAAAGTGTCCGATGTGTCCGCCATAATGTCGCAGTCACGAAAAAAAATCGCTGATCACCGCTATTACTAGTAAAAAAAATAAATAAATATTTTTTTTTTAAAAATGCCATAAATCTATCCCATATTTTATAGACGCTATAACTTTTGCGCAAACCAATCAATATACGCTTATTGTGATTTTTTTTACCAAAAATATGTAGAAGAATACGTATCGGCCTAAACTGAGGAAAAAATTTTTTTTTTTTTTTTTAAATGGGATATTTATTATAGCAAAAAGTAAAAAATATTGTGTTTTTTTCAAAATTGACGCTCTTCTTTTGTTTATAGCGCAAAAAATAAAAACCGCAGAGGTGATCAGATACCACCAAAAGAAATCTCTATTTGTGGGGAAAAGAGGACGTCAATTTTGTTTGGGTGCAACGTCGCACGACCGCGCAATTGTCATTTAAATTGCGACAGCGCTGAAAACTAAAAATTGGTCTGGGAAGGAAGGGGGTGAAAATGCCCGGTATTGAACCGGTTAAAAACCACAGATCACATATATATCACAGAATATTTAGTGAAGCGATTGCTATACAAAACCATTTCATTATATGGTTACCGGATGTGAGGATAATCATCCAAGGTAACAACAGGTCCGAGAAGATGGTTGGATAGCAAATCGACGAACGATCAATTCATATCATACGGATGCTCAGTGCTCAACAAGTTTTGCGTGTCTTTACGCTTCTTCAGGAGCAGAACATGTGTTGTGGCTATCAGAAATACATAGCAAGTAATTAATATACAATATAATACTATAAATACAAAATACAAAACAAAAACAAAATACCATGATTCAAAAAGATCGTCCATGCTGGCAAAACCAAATTGATAAAGGACAGGGCCCCAAATGGAGGAGGCAGTGAGAGGTCACCATGGGGGTGCACACAACATTATGCTGTCGTTTGTAACTACAGAATGTGTCCAAGTAGGGAAATTTTTAGTTTAATATTCGGACCATGGAGACAACAAGTTATAGATAAGAAAGAACACCACGGAGCAGGAGGGAAAGAAGAAGAAGAGGGGGAGGGGAAGAGAAGAAGAAGGAAGGGAAAAGGGGGGAAAAAGGTGGGGGGGGGGACGGGGGGGGAGAAGACAGGGGCGGAAGAAAAGACAAAAGAAGGAAAAGAGGGGGAGACAAAACAGAAACCAGAAAAATGAAAGAAAGAGGGGAATAACAATGAATACTTACAAAGTGGATATGTAAGTAATTATATGACCTATAGTGAGATGGCCCATAGAGGTAGAAGTAAGCAGACGATGCACTATGGCACCACATATAATTGCACAGGGATTGGTAAAATATCCTGAAGGAAAATATGAAACTCGATTCAATAAAGGGTAAGAAAAATCACCAATAATAGAGGTATGGCAAAACTCACTCACCAACAGTTAAGATAGAGGGGTGTGACTCACACCAAACTCTTATGGGTAAATATGAGTATACGTAGAGGGCTAAGTCACAGGCTATTAAGCAGGTATGGAAGCCATAGGGACAGGAAAAATGTCCCTGGAGTTATAACTGTACGCCCTAAAGTAGTATGGGAAAGAGGAGAGGCAGTAGTGAGGGAGTGAGTTTAAAATCTATTTAGGGTATTGGGTCCAATGCGGTCATTGCCTAAGTAACCTGAGCATACCTGTATCCTGCCAGGGTAGAGGTCCCGGCGTGTGGTGCCCTTCGTCTGGTGGAACGGGTAGTACACCATAATAGGACGCCATCCTATTTGTGTGTGCATCCCGTCCGTCGTCAACCAATCGGCAATGCCGACGTGACGTCATCCGGACCGGCCGAAAACTCCCCATGCACATGCGCGCCGACTGGCCGAGGGCGCCGTCAGAAGCACTGATGACACGTCCACCAAGACAGGTGGCGCGCACAACAGGGACCGACACCAGTCAGCATGGGGAGGGAGGTCCTCCCCATCGGCTAGTGTATGCGTCACAGCACCAAAGGAAAGAGGTGGTGTGACTCTGGGCGGCCCCATGGCAACCAAGGAATCTGCCACCAGATGGTGCCCGTCCAATACAGAGTGGATATACCAGCAGGGAGAAACATTCAACAGTAGTCAAGTATAATTTGCAAATAACAATTATATGGATTTAACAAAGTCTGGGGCTGAAACTGCTTGACCGCCGCCACCCGTAGCCTTCTCTTGCTGACAGCTGTTCAGTAGCGAACAGTCTGTCTCATCATTTAAAACTGTCGCATAGTATTTTATATATAATGGCGCTTTGTTAGCGTCCTCTCTCTGCTTTACCAAATAAACTTGGAAAATTGGTTATTTATGGATCGCTCTTAGATGTTTCTTATTTTATTCACTCTCCCTGGGGATTACTGCTTCTCTGCTCGGCCTTTCCTTACGGATCCCTCTCTCCCATGGATATCGCCACGCTTTGAGTAAGAACATACAGCAGTGTATCAGCTCCACACCATACACCTGAGGAGATCTCTGTAGATGACAGCTAGCCCAGCAGTTCTGCCACGGATCCATTTTATGCTGTTTCTGACCCCCTATAACCAAGGGGTCAACTGGATCTGGTAAGCACAATCTTTTTTCACACATACTGTCTGGATTAGAGCTGTGTACGAGTGTCCCCAGAAGAAAGCCATTCCTCATTACAAATGAACTATTTTATTTCTTAATACAAATGAACTATTTTATTTCTAATATATTACTAGACCATTCATTATCCTTTGATCATTATTTTTTGCGCTGCACTTATTTTATTTATTGAATTTCAGATCTATCACTACAAACTGTGAGTTTGAGATTGAAAGGGTTACAGTTTAGAGTCTCAATAAAGGTATTCAAGCTTTCCGTGGTACCCGACCATATGACAAAGATATCATCAATAAAATGTAGCCAGCACAAAGCCTGGCTCATGAATTGTGATAAGTTGTCATCCAAAAAAATGGTACGTTCCCACCCCCCCAGGTACAGGTTGGCGTAGGTAGGTGCACAATATGTGCCCATAGCCACGCCCTGTACCTGGAGGAAGTGGGACTCCTTAAAAATGAAGCAGTTGTGCGTGAGAATGAATTGTAATAAGTCCAAAATGAACTCACAATAGTCCCACCGATGGTGAGTTTGTTCTCAAAGGAAAGTACGTGCTGTCCTGATGCCCTGCTCGTGAGGGATGCTCGAATAGAGAGCCTCGACATCCAGGGTCACGAGCAGAGCGTCAGGAGGTACGACCATCCCCTCGATCTGTTTAAGAAGATCTAATGTGTCTCTAATATACAAAGGTAATGCTAATATATGTGGTAAGAGTATTGAATCAACTAAGCGGCTGGCATTCTCTGTAAGAGACCCCATGCCTGATACTATAGGTCTACCAGGGGGTTTGGTGGGATTTTTGTGCACTTTTGGGAGTGCGTAAAAAGTGTCCAGTCTTGGGTGACGTGTATTCAAAAAGTTGTAAAGGTCCTGGTCAATGAGGCCTTCCTGATGGGCGGAACCAATGATAGTCAGGTATTCCTTTCTGTATTTATCAATTTCCCTGGGGTCAATGCATTTATACCATTCTTTGTTACATAGGATACTCATGACCATGTGTTCGTAGTTGGCCTTTGTCATAAGGACAATATTTCCGCCTTTGCCGGCGGGTTTGATTACAAGGTCTGGATGATTTTGTAACTGACTAATTGCCTGTATCTGTGCCGGGGTAAGATTATTATGTTTCGGAATCACATTCTTTTTTTGACATCATTGATTGTTCCCATCAGGAAGGCCCATATGTTGGAGTTCGTCATTAGGTCGGGGAAGCATTGAGATTTACCTCTAAATGCATTTTTGGGTATGGGTGCCACCGGACTGGGGTTCGAGGCCAGTGAGGTGTCAGTCTGATCAGGTTGTTCACTTTCATCTAATAATAACATTAAATCCCGGAGGGCCCGAAAGTCCTCCATTGTATAAATTTTAACACGTTCAGACATTTGTTTGTCTTGTAGGGATCTTAGACGGTCATTGTCAAAGAGAAATTTATATGTCAATTTACGAGAGAATAGATAAAGGTCCTTGATAGTCTCATATTTGTCGATTGCCATAGAGGGACAGAAACTTAAGCCAAGTCGAAGAACTTCAACTTGGTGAACAGTGAGGGAGAAACATCTGAGTCTAGTGTACTTTGCCGTAATTGTGTAGCAAGAATGTTGTTGTTATGAGTGTTCTGTAGTGATGATAATGGAATCTCGGCGGTAGAGGTTCCCTGCAGGGGTAGTCTGCCCATGTCGCCGGTCATTTGGGAGAGATGTCCCATTTGTGGACATAGTCTGTGTTAGTGATTGTGAATTAAGAAGCTGTATGGCCTGTAAAGCTGTTCCCCCCAGGTATTTACCTGGTGGGCAACCATTAGTGTCACTAGTTTGAGTCATGAGAAGATCTAGTGTTAGAAAAGGTAGTTTCTGAGGGAGGACATTTTTTGAAATAGGGTGTATAAGACCCACCACCAAGATCCCGCTTACATGCTCCTTGATGAGAATGGTGAACTGTAGAGTTGTTTTTCCTGGAAGAAGGCTGTGGAGGAAACAAAGAAAAATCAGATTCTGTGTCATCGTCAGTGGTATAAGGAACATTGCTTTGATTTTTTGATGTCTGATGTTTAGTCCTGGGTCCTTTATTGTGTGAGGGAAGCTGCCAGTGGTAGGCAAAGCCTTCCATGAAGGCCAGCCTATCCCTGGACAGCTTATTTTGTTTTTTGTAAATTATATCTCTAGTGATTCTGGTAACAAAGTCCTTGATGTCTTGCCAGCGTTTGGTGTATAGGGCATGGGTTTTTATACTCTCATTGGAGGACTGTAACAATACAATCTATTGATCTACCTCTACCACAAATTCGACACTTCGGTGGTTTCTTTCATTGCTCTTGCAGTGATCCCAAAGAGCTCCCGAGGTGGTGATTGGGACAAACAAATACTGAGACAAGAAACACTCTGGATAGAGTGGTTGGATGCCACTCGGGCCCCTGGTATAAACGAGGCTCAATCTTACAAACCTTTTCTTTAATTAATCAAATTCATAATAAAAATTGGTCCTTGTATAACCTATTTGTCCTGGCCCACACTTATCTCACTGTTCCCCTCACCTATCCTCATAGACTTATTTTATCTTCTCCTGTCTCCATGCAATTGCCCCTGTGCCTGGTCCATCGTAATCTATATAGAGAAAGTATTCAAATATATCTGGATAATGTGTACATAAAAGTTGTGCTTTCAGCCCCAGACTTTGACCAGTATTTTTATGAAGATGATTGAGGTTTAAATCCATATAATTGTTATTCGCAAATTATACTTGACTACTGTTGAATGTTTCTCCCTGCTGGTATATCCACTCTGTATCGGACGGGCGCCATCTGGTGGCAGATTCCTTGGTTGCCATGCGGCCGCCCAGCGTCACACCACCTCTTTCCTTTGGTGCTGTGACGCATACACTAGTCGACGGGGAGGACCTCCCTCCCCATGCTGACTGGTGTTGCTCCCTGTTGCGCGCACCGCCTGTCTTGGTGGACGTGTCGTCAGTGCTTCTGACGGCGCCCTCGGCCAGTCGGCGCGCATGCGCACGGGGGGTTTTCGGCCAGTCCGGATGACGTCACGTCGGCATTGCCGATTGGTTGACGACGGACGGGATGCACACACAAATAGGATGGCGTCCTATTATGGTGTACTACCCGTTCCACCAGACGAAGGGCACCACACGCCAGGACCTCTACCCTGACAGGATACAGGTATGCTCAGGTTACTTAGGCAATGACCGCATTGGACCCAATACCCTAAATAGATTTTAAACTCACTCCCTCACTACTGCCTCTCCTCTTTCCCTTACTACTTTAGGGCGTACAGTTATAACTCCAGGGACATTTTTCCTGTCCCTATGGCTTCCATACCTGCTTAATAGCCTGTGACTGAGCCCTCTACGTATACTCATATTTACCCATAAGAGTTTGGTGTGAATCACACCCCTCTATCTTAACTGTTGGTGAGTGAGTTTTGCCATACCTCTATTATTGGTGATTTTTCTTACCCTTTATTGAATCGAGTTTCATATTTTCCTTCAGGATATTTTACCAATCCCTGTGCAATTATACGTGTGGTACCATAGTGCATCGTCTGCTTCCTTCTACCTCTATGGGCCATCTCACTATAGGTCATATAATTACTTACATATC